>NW_013666584.1:343645-353645 GCF_000517525.1 Limulus polyphemus | reverse complement strand
TAGTTAATTTATTATGTGGCAACCAACATGTTAAATACTTAGTTTCAATGAAAACTTATAAGTATAACTTAAAACTGTATTATTTAGAAACATAACAAAATTTCTTAGGAAACAAAGATAAAAAAAAAAAATATTTCACTGTGTATGTTTATTTTTGTCAAGTCTACCTATATTACTCATTTTGCATTTTATTCTTAGCATTGAAGGAGAGTGCATTTAATTTTTTTCCTATCTTATGCTTTTGATGCTCTTGTATTTTTGATACTTATTTTCATTCTTTAGTGTCACACAAATGGATAGCTTACAGATGTATGATAGTTAGATGCAGTGATGTAATCTTAACAAAAAATGTTTCACTAAAACTTGTTATAAGACTTTCACAGTCATCAAATACAGATTGATTTATTAGTTATAAGCTTGCTTCTTATCCACTGAGACAAATATTTTGCATGAGATTCTAGTGATTAGAACAAGTTATGACATTTTTCTAACAGGTGGAAGTCAAACCATATGTTCTAGACGATCAAATGTGTGATGAATGCCAAGGAGCTCGATGTGGAGGAAAATTTGCCCCCTTTTTCTGTGCTAATGTCACCTGCCTCCAGTACTATTGTGAACACTGCTGGGCCACGATCCACTCTCGTCAAGGACGCGAATTTCACAAGCCACTGGTGAAGGAAGGGGCTGATCGGCCTCGGCCAGTACCATTTCGCTGGTGTTAGAGTGACAGAGGATCTCTGCATATGTTTCTGAGTAGCGATTTCCATGCCACTTCCCTAATCTTTCTGAAACACCAGCTTTTTTTAGGCATTTCTAGGTGTGGCTTGTGGTGTGGTAGCACAGCCACTTAAGTTTTACTGTTCTTTATGTGTTTGTTCCTTCACCACTCTGGAAATTAAATATGTGGCTGTAGACATATTTTCAGAAGTTCGTAATATATATATATCATAAAATTTACATTTAATATACATATATAAATATATATATCTATATTTTTTTCTTTTTTTGATAGTTAAGTGAGGGTGGGAAAAGTCATATTGCTTGCTTCTCTGTACTCATTGCTGCTAATGAGACGAGAAACAGAATATACCAGTTGAAGTTTTTACTTCCTGGAATTTTTAGACAGAAAGTAACATAAAACAATGTTTTTATTTTGTCCCATTATTATATTATTATCTAGGAAATCTGTTTATAGAATATCTAGACCATCAATTTGACTTTCATGTTGTGATAACTTGTTTGTAATTTATCTACCTGAGGGGGTTCTCCCAGGATCCTGAATGTTTACTGCTTCAATAACTTACTCAACCTAGTCAGCACGTGCTCCTCTGACAAGGGTTAGAATTGGAAGTCCCTAGTCCTGGAGTAGTGCATTTTTAATGTGATTTCAAAATGTTAGTTGTTGCCTTATATATTTTAGCTTAAAACATTGTACTACCTTATGGTAAAACACTGTACTACCTTATGGTAAAACACTGTACTACCTTACGGTAAAACACTGTACTACCTTACGGTAAAACACTGTACTACCTTATGGTAAAACACTGTACTACCTTACGGTAAAACACTGTACTACCTTACGGTAAAACACTGTACTACCTTATGGTAGCTTGGTCATTGGACAACGCTCATTCAGTCAGTCCTCAGTGTACCTTCCCGTTTTGATTCTCCCTCACGTGAGCAATAAATCCAGGCCTTAACTTTTAGAAGACCTTTTGGCCTCCATCCTACTTTTCTTACTAGGCCTTTTTAAAAAAAATTAAGTTCAAAGCTGGACTTTCCGCACCAGCATTTTTACAGTCATTGTTTGTAGACTATGATTCATTCTCAGATAACACTTTAAATTAATCAGGTAGCAAGAGTTGTACCTGTTATTCAGACTCAATTGAAAGGTGTTGTGGCTTTTACCTGTCTTCTAATAATCCCAGGTCATTCTTACAGGCTTTTCTTCACATCTGGATTTGTGCAAAGAGCATAATGAACATGCATGCAAGTGCAGTTCATGTTGATGTGTTGCTTATTCAGCATGGGAAGACAGTGTTCCTTGACATATATCTATGGGTGGAGCCATGCATAAGACTTGTTAGTACAATAACCTCCACAATTAAGTAGAAGTAAGTATAGTTCAGATAAATCTTCTGCACCCTTTATATTACCTCATAAATTTTTAATTGTTTTTTTTTTAGTAAAAAGTTTTGAAGAACTACTAAATATGTATAGTTCAAATGATAAACAATTTTCAACATCCAAGTAAAATATATACTAGAGAATATGACTAAAAACAGGTCAACTTTACTTTCTATGATTGCTCAGAAACTGGAGTTATTCTGTAGAGAAAATACCAATTTTTGAAAATTAATAGTCCAGTACAATCTGTTGTTTTTTCCTCAGGAAGGTACTTTGTTTCTTGTACAGATATTACAGATTTTCTTATCCTCACAAGATACCTCAGTCTCCTAGCAAACAATGAACTTGTACAGAATTGCAGAAAAACTTCCAAAGTGATTGACTGAGAGGAAAGAGAGCAGATTTATTGATAGGATATGTGCAATTAGCCTAACTGTGATGGAAAGTATGACTGCTCTTCTGTGGGGAATATAAACGTACATTCAGGTGTTATGCTGGATGTTTCTGTATGGTTAGGAGTGTGTATGTGTGCTTCTGTCTGTATGTATGTGTGTCTAGGTGGTAGCATTCAAGCATTTTTGCAGTGTTTAATCACATAGGTACTTCAAGTAAAGCTGTGTAATAAAGTCGGCTCTTTTAAGGTTAGCTTGTCTACATCTTAAAAACAAAGATTTAGATGAAAACTATGTCTAGTTATTTCTTAAGTCAGTGTACCTCTTATCTAGTCCTTTTGAAATTTTTGAGCATTAATTTTAGAACTGTTGTTGTTTGTAGCTGTTCAGCCATACAAAGTTAATTAATAAACACCAAAAAGTGTCTGAATTAGTGTTGGATAAAGTTCAGTATTACTTGTGGAGCACTTGCTTGTTCGGTGTCTGATTATCTCTCTTTTTTTTTTTAAGCATCTGTCTTGTTGAATGTGACTTTCAGTTCAGAGTAATTCATCTAAGTTTCTGTTACTGCTACACCTAAGAAAAAGGTATTGTCCTACAAAAGGACGTTATTTTATAGCCACAGGGGACAATCACATCTACCTAGCAACATGGAGAAAGCTGCACTAGTGAACTCTAATTTTGGGAGCTTCCACTGGAATGCTTCAAAGTCTGTGTTTGATGTTCTCTTTCCAGTGACTTTTTTTTAACATTTTTGTTATGACTGCTTTCTTTTCTTATATTCCATGGTACAACATTTGAAATGTTGAAGTCAGGTACTCTGTTGTCATTTTTTGGTTTTCTATATAAAAAAAAAATCTCACCTTTAGACTGACTTTCTGAAGTAAGAGAGTTTTTATCTATTGTGTATCTCCTATTTTTCCAGTTCAGGTGTTATACTTGATCCTACAAAGTCTTTCTAAGTGTCTGCGATATGCCAGGGTTTTCAAATGGCTAATCTAGTTTTTATTCTAAGTACAATAACAGGGGCCCATCTTGAAAAGTATCCAGATCTTCTCAGGTTAAGAAATAAATGTGAGAAAGAAAAAAAGATAATATGCAGATTAATGCAAAATGATGGGTGGTAATAATGATAGATTAAAGATCAGAATTGAAAACCTGGTCTACTTATTTACCAGAGATTTTACAAAGCACCATGGTTTGGATGTAGTTATAATTACAGAAAAAGGATCTGTAAAAACTGAAATTTAGTACAAAAAAAACCAAAGAAAACAAAAACCCATTAAACCTAGGTAATGGTTGAACATATCACAGTAGGTTATATTGTTCACTCAGGTTGAAGTATGCTTGTTAGGTACTTAAACATGTTCTGTATGTGATCCCAGTATAAGTAAGCTGTTTATAGCATACCTTAAGACTCTCAGTGGTTGGTGCCAAACACCCTTAATGGACATGTTCACGGGTGTGTCAAGGTACTATCATTTGTTTTTGTTTAGTTATAGTATTGATTTTTTTATTTATTAATAATTATTTATTTTTGTTGTATGTAATGAATTTAGTCCTTGGTATATTTCACTAGTGAAGCTACAACTTGGTGTCACCAATTTTTGGGTTCTGCACTGGCAAAGTTGGAGTTGACACATGTGTGAATAAATGTTGTATAAATAAATGTTTCCCAAAATATACAGAAACATTTTATATTGTATTATTGATTTAAAACTTCTCGTGAAATTGTTTCTTATGAATGTGTAAAAGTTCTTTTATTTTAACATTCTAATATATTTTCCCCAAGAGATGATGCTTTTTAAAAAACTTTTTTATTATAATAGAACCTACACATAAATAAATATATCTTTTAATAACCTTTGTAATTAATGTTACATTTTCTCAAGATTTATAATGTTCACTATTTTGTATTTTTCTGATTGCTGTAGTGTTTCTGATGGAATCTTTTGACAATTTAGTGTTATAGCACCATACAGTATATAGCAGACTTTATTTTTCTTATGGTGCTATGTGTACAATTAATATGACATTTTATTGCACCTGTAGCTTCTTATGAAG
Organism: Limulus polyphemus; assembly: GCF_000517525.1. NCBI lineage: Eukaryota > Metazoa > Arthropoda > Merostomata > Xiphosura > Limulidae > Limulus > Limulus polyphemus. The sequence goes on along the minus strand of NW_013666584.1, from coordinate 349,062 downwards.
CACTAGTCAGGTTACATGTGATTACTCACTATAAAGATATGTACATGTAATCCCATTTGAAACCATAATACACAACATTACTGTGCAATATCAACTTATTCGTGTATCTATAGAGAATTTGGTTTTGAGCAAGTGAAATGGTGGTGGTATATAAGATGTTTGTAGTGGATGACCACCTTTTACAAGTATTCGATTACTTAATCTATTATGTGAACAAAATTCAATCACGTCCTAGAAATTTGATATTTTACTCCACTTTTCACGAATAGGCTACAGGTGTATTTATATTCTGTATTCTCTTGTTACAAGATTTTTTTAAGTCTGTGTCTGTCCTTTTGTATTTACTATTAACCATAAGAAATTGGAACAATTTCAACAATGACATCACCGAGTTCCATACAAAAGTTTCTTTGAGAGGGTTGGGAGAATAAAAACATCGTATGGATAGCAAGAAAAAAAAATCCCCTTACTTTCTGACAGTATGGAAGATTTTAAAATGACAGACCATTCTCCAAAAGCCAAAAGTGTTTCAAGAATACCATGCAAGAGCCTTCTAAGTTTTTTTCCAGTGTAAAAGAATGTTAATCTGGACAAAACTGAGAAACTTATGAGCAGGAAATGTTGATAAAAAATGTATTTAGTCATTGGCATTGAAATTTTCTTAACCTCTTAGTTCTGTTAAAACATATTATTACTGTTTAAAAAAAATGCTTTTTAAAAACTATATTAAGGTTTAGTTTTATTATTCAGCATAATTTCATATTTCAATGTATTGTCTGTGTTAAACATCTGAATTTTGTATTGGTATTTTGAGTTATGGAAAGTTTATTTTTGTAAAGTTTTTTAATAGTAATTTTCTACAGCTGTTCATTTTATAGACTAAAATATTAATAGCATGATTGGTTGACAAGAAGATTGTTTGATATAACTGATAATTGTTTAATGACTGGCTATGCAAGCTGTGCTTAGTCAATTTTGTGTTGATTTCGTAACTCTCTTGTGTTTGGGGTTTTTAAAGACTTTTTATAGGGGTTTTAGTGGCTTGAGAAAAAGCTAAAAGGGATGTTTTCAAAAAAAAATTAATTTTTTACCAGACAGCTTTTTTTGTCAAACCTGAAAACAGGCATTTACAGCACGACACTTCAAAGCTTATTTTCATGGTCAACTATTTTTATGGGGTTTTAAAATTATTTTTTTGCAGAGAAATTGGGGTGTTGCATTTACATGATTTTCTGAAGTTGTTAATAGCAAGTGCTCCAACTTGTACCTCACAGTTTGTGTGGGAATGGACAAGATCTTAAATCTTTCCTGCTGTAAACAAGTTGAGCTGTAGAAATCGTAAGAGATGTGACCTGATTTTGGGGTAACCATTGTTATTAGCACAGAGTTTCTACTACGTTTTTAAATAAAATACTATTTCATATTCCTTTTGTTTAATACAATTTTGACATGCATGATGACGTTTTGTATACTATTTGTTCAATTAATTTATTTTGATCTGAATTTTTTGGTAATACAATATTTCTGCATGTTTTGAACAATGGTTTGTACCTGTAGTGTTTAAGACCACTAGATTCCTTGTCCTATGGAATCTTTGTGTATGGTAATTTATTGTAGTTTCATTAAAAGCAAAGCAAAAACTCATCTGCTCCGTCATTATTGAAATGATGAATCACAATACAACCCAGTATCCTTAAGTTTTTTTTACTATTAGAGCAAAAGTTACAAGATCAAATGTAAGTTGAATATCTAGATTAGTGGGAACTTCCAACTAGGGAAGAATACACGCAGTATCCTTAAGTTTTTTTTACTATTAGAGCAAAAGTTACAAGATCAAACGTAAGTTGAATATCTAGATTAGTGGGAACTTCCAACTAGGGAAGAATACTCCATGCTACGAGTTTCTCACTTTGCATGATAACTAGAAATCAAAAATTTGAGGACTTCACACTCATTACCACTTTGAATTATAAATAAACCATTTAATGTTTTAAATTTTTTGTATCATTCATCAGGATTTCCCAAGGGAATGAGCAAAATCTATGTCAACTGGATCTCGTAAAACATCCTTTAAATGTGTGTTCACATACCTATTATGTTTTAGTGCTGACTTGTGTGAGTCCCGAAAATTTACTAAATTCATAACAAAAGTACTGATTCTTCCTTTATTTTCTGAACTAAAATATTACAACTTTGAAACTTAAAACTACACTTTTCACAGTATGGCTGCGAGTTCAAATACACTGGTTTTGGTCATTTCTACCAACAAATGTAATTGGGTAATTTCTTCATAAAAGCAGTATTCCACTTATTACTACATGCACAAAAAAAATCAACTAGAGAAATCCTAAAAACCAAGTTTCAATACTTTCCCCAACCAAGAAACTGGTGTAAAGTCAACCACAGAAAAATATGAACTGGAACTAATAACATAAATTAAAGAGATAATTCTGAATATTAAGATCAATGAAGAAAACTCTCAGCTTTCAAAATACTGTCATAAAATGTTAACAACTTGGAAAACAAAACCTTCAAAAGAACTTTACCAAAAATCCACACTGATTGAGAAACTTGGGAAACAAGTAACCTTTGATCTCTCGTGCTTCATTGTAATTTTTTTTTTTTCAGTTATTTGCATATTTCATAATTAATTTTTCTTATCAAGTCTAGAAGAGGGTTTTAAAATAGTAGACTGTAGCTTACTGCCATGTGATAATCTCATTTGTACACCAAATGGCATGGCAAAAGTTATACTTTTTTTTTTTTACAGAAGCCAACTATTACCTTATTAATGTAATAATTAGCGAAGTTACTTTTAATTATAAATCAAAGACAAAAATTTTTCACAAGTCATAAAAAAAAGTTTGCAGATATTTTCTGTTTTTTTTTTTATTTTTCAATAAGTCAATGAAATCAAAGTTAGTATAAAACTTCTACTTTTTACTATAGATCAGATATTTTAAAACACCATACCATCAATATACCATTCTTTTTAAATTACTATTTTGTAGATTTTCTACTATTTATAATCAATTAATAAATTATCTGGGACTACATTACAAGGTACTGAATTAATAATAATGATAATTTACTAGAAATATGTTTGATAACCAACATATTACAGAAGTTAAAGAAAAATCATCTCAATTATGATCTAATCACTTCACCTTACATCTACAGACTTGGTATACTACTAATGTTTCATTATCTTATACAAAGTGAACGTCAGCCACGTTGTTGTTTTCTTAGTGAAATGATACACAATAGGGGTATCTGCACGTGATTTTAGCATGGTAAACTTACTGACTCACTAGGTGACTATTAATCATATATAAAGTAGGTAGTAGATAATTATTCATAAATATATTGCATCCAAGATCCATCTACTAATACAGGTAAATGATACAGAAAACTTTCCTTTGCTTTACTGCTGTCATATGTAATTACCTTTCCATCATTTAAACAAAACTCAAAATTTATTTATTAATAATTTGTCAACATAAATACATAAAAATGAACACATTCATATAACAGTCATCAGTACAAAATATTTGTCACAAGTCTCTTGATCCAATTTAAATATAATGCATTAATCTTTGTTTACCTTTATAATTATTTTTGAGATCCAAAGCCAAAAAACATAATACTTTTTCTCACATCAGGCATGCTTCGAAGCTTAAATGTTACTAATTCTAATTTTTCAAAATTCTTTTTACGAAAAGTTCATCTTCCTTTTAAGAAAGAATCCTTGGGAAATAACTTATTAAATTATGCAAAAAACATAACAGTGCATTTTCTTAAAATAGCTCCCTTTCACACTTTTTTTTTCAAGAATCTTCGAAATCCGAGCACTTTTCTGTCTCCTAACTTCTCAGTGACCAAGATGAGATGTTAAACTCAAGTCTCAATGTAGTCACATAGAGCTGTGTCTCTTGTAGTGGTATATAAGTATATATATATATATAATTAACATCTAAAAAAAGTTGCTGAAAATATTTTTTGTTTCTTTAACTGAAACACAAAAAAAAATAAAAACTCTTGAAGTTATTTCTCATTTGGCTCTTTTGAAATCCATGAAAATTCTTACTTACATAAAAGACAGACAATTAAAATTGTAAAAACCAAACATGGAGTAATTATCTTAACATTTACATTCTTTGATTTGTGCTTTGCAATGACAAATTTAATCCTATTTTTGCTCTAGCTAAAAGTTACAGATCTGTTCATAGAACTTTCTAAATGATATTTCATAGTTTTACTATTAATGCACAACATAATAATAGAAATAATAAAATTTAATTAGGAGACACAAAGAGAAATTCATGACTTTAACCTACAATCAGAGTAAAAGCTACAATTCACCAGAATAATGAAGAAGACTCAGTTCTAACTTTTCTTTAGTTAGTGTTTGCCAATACAGAGTATTTTTAATGAAGTTTATTTTTTTTTAAATGTTGCATATACAAAACTAAAATGAAAAACAATAAAGGTCTCTTCAATATTTCTTCTTATATGCAAGAAACACCGTATTTCTATAATCTCCTGAATTTACCTTGTGTCGAGCCTGTGGTTCAAAATGTTTTTAAGATATTAAAAATATAAAATTACAAAAAATATCCAAGAATTTGTATAACTCAGCAAAGAATTTTATTATATTTTTTCTGATAGAAAAACTAAAAATAAACACTTATAATATCACAAACAATAATCCTCCATTGATACTCTTAACATAAATGTCCTTCTTGAAATATTAATTGTTTAAAAAAGAAACAAATAAACTTCTTAAATACCATCCAGTTTAATGATCACACAGAATATTTGAGTAAAACACTAGAACATAAGCTACAAATATTACAGAATGCAATTTTCAAACAATTTCCATATTAAACTTAGTTTTCCACCTCATGCACTGAGGTTTAAGTGTTTTCTAGTTTTGATTAACATTTAACGTCGAAGAAAATATCGAATAATAGCTAAAAACCAGTCAGGAAATATACGACACTCACATGAAACACTGAGTTCCAGTCAGGTAACAGTAAAATACATTAGTTATACATAAAATTACTAGTTTACTTTTATCAAATAGAAATTTCAAGTGGTACATAGGCTTGAAAATATGTCTACAATTTAGAAAGAGTACAAATAATTCAATTTTAGCCTAGCCTAATTGTCAGAGATATTACTAATGATCACCTGCAGTGTTTCAACTGCTTTTTTTTTGGAATGAAAGGTAAACAACTAAAATCATAAATAATATTCAACGTTAAACTGTTACACAGTTAAAAACATTTTATTTAGGCCTATCCATGGCCTTCAAAAAGTTGACAACTCTACATGTATCGACGTTACAACGTCATCCTCAGGAAACATGTAGAGTCGTCAACTTTTTGAAGGCCATAGATAGGCCTAAATAAAAT
>NW_013666584.1:331456-342703 GCF_000517525.1 Limulus polyphemus | reverse complement strand
TGTTTTTAACTGTGTACCAGTTTAACGTTGAATATTATTTATAATTTTAACTTTATACACAAGTGCCAAAATACTATAATTAGGTAAACAACTGTATTCATCATTTTTTTAACTTGGACTTTACAATTCAGATGTCATACTTTAAGGTTAACATTTAACTTTTTTTTTGTCAGTAAATAATTATAAAATGTTTAACATTATAAAAATCTGTAATACAATTTGTCATAAAACTGACTATTAGTAGAACCACTTTAGAATTTTTCTATTTATTTTCTTTTGTCAAATCATATACTATTCAGCTTTAATTCTTATACATATCAATTTTTTTGTTCCATTAAAAATACATAAGCCACTCAATCCTTGTTGGAAGCTTTCACAAAGATCCTACTGGACTAGCTTAGCTTCCCTAATTCAGCTTTTTTAAAGATTTCTGAGGCTGTAAAGATTACTGAATCAATAATTCCTGCTACTGTAAAGGTACCTCCAACAATAGCACAAACCTGGAAGAAAAAAAAAACGGCTTTTTTTCATCACCTTTCAAACCTTCATTAGGTTAAGGTAAAATTCAGAAAAAATGTCTAGATGTACTAAAGAAAACACTAAAATGTATTTACTATCATTATCTATTCCAAACAACCTCAAGGAACAAACGAATAAATTTGCACAAAATAAAATGTACATTCTCTTTGACTATAAAGCAAACTGTACTTGATATTTCATCTTTTTTTATATCTGTAATCAGTTTTTATAAGAAGATAAAATATGGAAGTATACACAATTCCTTATTTATTCAAAATAAGCTGCTTGAAAGATATAATTAGCAGGTGGATTATATTGATAAATATAAAATCATAGACAACCTGACTGGAGAAATCAGACAAAAGTTAACAGACAGATACATTTAAGTGATGGATTTTTTTAATACTCCTCATCAAAAAATATTAATTTCAGAAAATACACACTCCAGACCTATGTTCCCTACATCAATATCTATTAAATGTTGAGTACTGTATGATCACCTTAGTTCAATGTGCAATAGAGTTCAAACATACTTAAATCAGACTAATAAAGTGAATTGAATGTACTAAATTATATCACTATAATACTGTGTGCAATATGGTGTAACATACATAATAGATAAATGTACATCACTTGGAAACAGAAATGTAGATGTATCACACAAAATAAAAGCATTGTACATGTAACGGTAATGTACCTTACGTGGAAACACACAAAATACAGGTATTGTAGATGTAACACAAAAACTGTACGTGTAACTAGGTAACATACATTACTTGGAAATTGAAATGTAGATGTAAGAGACAAAATAAAAGCATTTTACAAGTACCTAGGTAACATACATCATGTGGAAACTGAAATGTAGATCTACAACACAAAATAAAGCATTTTACATGCACCTAGGTAACATACATCACTTGGAAAGTGTGAAACGTAGTTGTACAACACAAAATAAAGCATTTTACATGCACCTAGGTAACATACATCACTTGGAAAGTGTGAAACGTAGTTGTACAACACAAAATAAAGCATTTTACATGCACCTAGGTAACATACATCACTTGGAAAGTGTGAAACGTAGATGTACAACACAAAATAAAGCATTTTACATGCACCTAAGTAACATACATCACTTGGAAAGTGTGAAACGTAGTTGTACAACACAAAATAAAGCATTTTACATGTACCTAGGTAATGTATATCACATGGAAACTGAAATGAAGATGTACAACACAAAATAAAGCATTTTACATGTACCTAGGTAATGTACATCACGTGGAAACTGATATGAAGATGTACAACACAAAATAGACATTGTATCTGTGTCTGAAAAAATTCATAAAACTTTCTATTTACATACTTAGGTATGATATAAACTACAGGGATCTCACCAACTGAAATATCCCATGGTTATATCAACCGTGTACCATGTAATAAGGAACGTTTATAATAGAAACAATAGAGTAACAGCAAAGAAAATTATGTACTTACAGTTGTTATAAAACTATATAGTGGTTGTCTCTTTTCTGTGTATTTCACAGTGATTGGGTTTAAATCATAGCGAAACCAGATTGCTGGAATAATTCGTCCACTGTGACTAAAGGCCACATAAGTCTGAAAAACACATAACCAAATTAACTTCAACAGCTACCCAAACACTAGCGAGTCAAAAACAGAAAATTATCAATAACTGTAACTAGCACATACATTTTTCAATTATGTTTTTTTAAGACAACCAACCAAAGTGTTGGAAGTTATAAGATGATAAAGCTGAAATTGTCGATGGTTGGTAATTGTCACAAAATAAACAATGTAATGTCATGGTTGAAACAGTGTACTTCAAAGAAAGAATAATAACAGACTTATATGGTACACTAATCAAATACGGATTGTTTTGTCGAGGTGTTATATATTTTATTTTTAAGCTATGCATTACAATTACCTAGCTTGAACGTGAATGTAAGATGAAAACATAAACATTTATTTATTACCACACAACGTCCAAGAACAAATCAAATAATTTGTAATAGATCAAAGTGTTGAAAGCTTAAGTATAAAACTCAAAGTCTGATAAATCCTTTCTCGCCCAAGAAATCTAGCATGTATGCAACTTGTGCTTTTTATGTTCCACCAAATTGATTTATGATAGGTGTTAAGAAATAACTTTATTAATCTGATATACGGAAATTTCAATGTAATGGTTAACTTCACTTGGTTTTAAATTATGACAAAATATTGCATAAATGATAAAATACACAATCCTAACAAGTACTTGTATTTGTGTATGGAAGCACATTAAATATTGCCTAAATGATAAAATACACAATCCTAACAAGTACTTGTACTTGTGTATGGAAGTACATTAAATATTGCCTAAATGATAAAATACACAATCATAACAAGTACTTGTATTTGTGTATGGAAGCACATTAAATATTGCATAAATGATAAAATACACAATCCTAACAAGTACTTGTACTTGTATAAGGAAGCACATTATGCTAATATAGTACTAAATTAAATAAAACAAACAATATGTTAGCATAATGATACTTACTGTACAAAACATTCTACATATTTCAGTCTGAAGAAGGTAAACCAAGGTACTATCGAAACATAGTATGTTTCTACCATAAATATCATTGTGCTTCAACTCGTTTGTTACTTTACTATTGTAACAAGTAACATCATCATATAATGTATACCACTGTAACAAGTAATATCAATATGTAACATTTAAGTAGCCTCTCATGTTAGTGAACAACAATGTATGCTGTTTTTCTATAAATTCAGCACTTCAGCTTGAAAAACTTTGATGAAGTGATTTTTATTTATCAAGCAAAAGAAATTTATGAATAGCTGGTTAAAGAGGTTAAATATGGCAATTTACAGCATCATAGACATAATTTCTGGCTAATTATTAAAATGAAATGCGTTAAGCTTACGTTTAACTCGTGTTAACCCGCAGTACGAATGGTTCAGTTAAAAGTATGTACATCATGTCTTATGCCTGAAAGACTACGGTAAAAGTATCCTGTCTTTGATTCCTATGACAATAAAGAACAGGAGACAAGCCAGTAAACTACTATACATAAAATGTATTAAGACTTTCTATCAGCATTGAAAGAAACAGCAAAATAATGCCAGATTTACAAAAAGAACAAAATAGCTTACTTTGTTAACATGTATTAAAGCTATCAATTGAAATACATACTGCCATTACCACTAAAATATTAAGATCAAACATATAATCTGAACAATGGCACATTTGATGATGATTTCAGTTTTTACATTACAGACCTGCCCATTTTTAATAATATAGAAAAATACAGTCTATTTAGTCAATTTTGAGAGTTATAAAGTACTTCTTACGTCTTATTTCATAAAATAAGGAAGAATACGTATTGCTTAACATAAGCAACTCAAGTAATAATGACTACTTACTGCTATGCATAATATTTTATAGCATTATAATGGACCGTTTAACATAATTGGGAACACGCTGGTAATATCTGTACTACATATATCACACTTTTACTATATACAACAACATTTTCTGGCATTAAAAACATAAATAAAAAACTTTGGGGCATAGCACTCCACTTGTCACATGCTAATGTTCTTTATTTATTACATAACATCAAGTATGTTAATGTTTCTCATACTTAAGCTATGGATGTTCTTGGTATTTTTCTATGGAAATATAACTTTAAGTACTTAAAAGACATATAATATCTTTAATATGTCACACTGCGACACTATTAATATTGAAATTGGTGTCATGCTTCCTGTGCATTTTTTTCAGAAGTGGCTGAAATACTGTGTTTTACAAACGACAGATTTTTCTTATTGTTCAAACCTTGTAAAACGTAGCTAACCGATATGATGGTGGATGTGGTTTACTTGAGCTACAGTAAAATAGCTGAATAAAAAATGTCTACCTTGTAAGCATAAGTGTATTGATATGACTCTGTTTTTTGTCCTGATAAATCTTCATAAATTGTCGGAACTATCTTCATCACGTAGTCGTGAGATCCAATGTCTGAAACACAAATACACTCCTTTTTTTATTTAAAAAATAAAGTATTTTTAGTCTTTTTTAAATTATTACTTTCATCTCAGGCTTTCCCAAGTTTCTTTTCTTAATCTTTCTTTCTCTCATAGAAACCATGTCACAAGCGTGATCCAATTAACAAATATTTAAAATCAGTCAGTTAAAATGTAAAAACTTGAAAAATGTCTCCAAACTTCACATAAAAAAATTGATTATGCATTAAGAAGTTATCTTTTCTTTTTTAATCAGTTAATACATACGTAGCATATTTGATTTCTTCACATATATATATATAATTTATTTACACACAAGTTACACATTTTCTTCAGGAATCATTCAATTAGAACTCTAAGCAGACAAAGCAGTAAAAATAAGATAGAGAACTGTAGAACTGGTAGAAAAATAGTCTCTAGCTTACCTTGTGAATCTTCTTTGTTTACATCTTTCAAGGGATTAAAACTTCCTCGTGATTGGTCTTTCTGTAACAATAGTCCCACAGTAACAAAGATAAGAATTAGGATACAAATGCACATCCACGAACAACACAATACACTGTCAAGCATTTAAATGTCATTATCAATTAAAGGAATTTATTAAAAAAAAAATTAAATTACAAGATAACTGACATCCATCTTATAAATGAAAAGAGAACATGAGCTATTTAAAAGTTCAACATAAAAACAATGGTGTTTCCAATGTTTTTTTTATAATACTTATAGTACTTAAACTTGATTTTTTGCTATGGCCTAGTTCATGGATCCTGGTGAAGGGTTTTTTTTTGTTTTCATAACTTAATCTAACCTGAAGAGTAGACAGGTTTTCTTACCGGGAAAAAAGTTTATGGACGGAATAAATTTAATGCTATGTAAATGAAAATTTTGAGGATACTTAAAAATGTTTGAAAAAATATATCTGGGAAGATTAGGCACTCAGTTCAACTAAAGATCACTAATAGCAATAAAGATATTTAATATATATATATATATATATATATACATATATAAAGTACTTGTTAGTAAAAAAACAAGGTTATTGAAATACATTTACATCAATACTATAAACCTTCCTTACCTGATAAGACCAAATTAGTTACCACCTGTCCAAAGATATAGATGCTGATGATGATGTATTAACCTTACAACTAGTTGTTTTCTGAAATTTTTATCATACAAAATGTTAGTCTTACCTAAATGATTTCCTGCTCAATCTACATTAATAAAACTACCAGTTACATCAGGTGAAAGTCAACATCATCATCAGATCAACATATCAAGACGACTGGAGACAGTAAAAGTTGTTTGATGCAGGTTTTTTTTGGGCCATCTGTACAATGTTATGGATATTTAAAGGACACTTAAAAATTTATGAATTTTGTGGCTGCTGATAATACTGTATAGGCTGTACAGAGCTAGTTTTCCTCTTAGACAAAAAAACTTTTTTGGAAGTATCTGTTCCAACATACCACTTTTTGACCAAAACTGACTTCATGGATGAAATGTCCCATATCAATACTATCTGGCTGCTTAGAGGCGGCATGCGTAGATACATGAAAGTTACCAGGCACCTACAGAAAACAAAGTTGATAAAATGATCATTAAACAAAGAGATGTACTGAATATACAACCAATTATTCACCTATTTTTATTAGCTGGTAGTTATTATTTTCTAAATAGAATCTTAACACTTTACAATTGAAATGTGTGAAAAATTACATAATACTGTAATCCTTTCAACTTTTAGAGATTTTTATTTTGTGCAAAATGGCTTATTTTTCAGAATAGATCATGTGAAAGCAATCTTGAAAGCAGTCATCTGGTCCTCTTAGGATTTTGTGTAGCTGGTCAGAAATGATGAACATTTGTAGAGTAACAATTGTTGTTGTTTGTTATTAAGCACAAAGCTACACAAAGGGCTGTGCTCTGCCCACCACAGGTATCGAAACCCGGATTCTATCAGTATAAGCTTGCAGACATATCGCTGTGCCACTGGGTGGGTGTAGAGTAACAGAAAGAAAAAAAATTTCATCAGATGTAATCAGGTTCTGTACAATATATATATATATATATATATTTTTTTTTAACTCTAGATCATTTCTACAACTGGTATCTAATCCTAAATATAATATTAGTGCATAATATTTTGCATAGGCTTCTATCAGTTTATTGCAGTTTTTTTTTTTCAGTAACACTTAAGTTAACCATTGCTCATTTTATTTAGATTTACTGGTTCTTATTATGATGGTTTTCAGAGAAAGGTTTGACTTTTAATTCTGGGTTTCACTGAATCAGAACAGAAATTGCTAGCTCTTAACTGAGACGAAAGTAGATTCCAAATGACTGTGGATATCATACTAACATTTTCCACAAGAAATATCTCAAAGGTTTAATTTTAATAGTCAATGAGAAGCAAGATGGAACATGAAATAATGTGTAGTAAAAATGCAATATGCCAGAAGAAGTGTAAAAAATAGCACAAACTGATGAATATATATATATACAGTAGAAAATCAATTTAAAGTTTCAAAGAATACTTTATTTTAATAATTCTGGAAGAGACTAAAAACAAAGATTTTGATTTTTTAGGCTATCATAAACCTAAATCTTTTTTTTTATGACAATATCTTCTATTGCAATTGATTGCATTGAGGGGAGGTGTACCTGTTCATTAACCTTTTCACTGCAGCTGGGACGTATATTTCCAAGTGCAGTGGGAAATATACATCCCAACCACAGTGAATGGGTTAAAGAAGCTAAAAGTAGTAGAAAAATAAATGAACTCATTTATATACCAAAGCACTAAAGACCTTCAAAATAAGTTAATAACTTACAGCCTGTTTTAACCAGAGATGAAAACTAAAATTACCTGTCAAACATGATGATTAATGCTGTCTGATTGAAATCTAAGCTAGCTATCATACTGTTTTCTACCATAGGAGTCACTGTCAAAGCCATTCTATTTCAAACAAGCAAGTCAATATTTTCAGTTGTTGTTGTTTTTTTTTAACTTTCCTCCCATGAATAAAGGTAGAAATATACTCAGTGCATTATTCTGCTTATAAGGTAAACTCTATTTTAATTGGCAATTGTATACATGTAGCAAAACTTCTTAAGCATTGGCTATTATCTAAAGTATCAATAAAGTTTGTCTCAAACAATAATATATATATAATAACATAAATTATTTATGCTTCGTTAAAAACTTATTTTCTGAAGATGATAAATAAAAACTCCTGAATAGGTAAATTACCCTTTTGGTAATTTAATTAAAGACCTGGTGGAAAAATATAGTATCATTAAAACAAAATTGAAACAATTTCTAAATGGACACAAACAGATCAAAAATAGTATTGTGTTTGTTGTAAAGCATAAAGCTACACAATGGGCTACCTGAGCTGTGCTAACTTCAAGTATCAGAACCCAATTTTCAGTGTTACATGCCCTCAAATTCACTGCTGATCTACTGGGATGTACTCGGGCATATGAATGTAACACTAAAATATACAAAACCACTTACAATAACGCCAATTTTAAAAATAAAACCACAAGTTTTCTCTTAAATTTTTTTATTAGGATACAGAAATAATTTATTGATAGTTTTTTATATTAACCAATAAGGACAATTTATAATTTTCATATGTTATTACACAAATTGAACACTAGATGGAACTAGCATCTATTTTAAAAGATAAAACGATTGAAAAAATTTATAAAAAATGAAGAAAGTGTGCACTTACTTTGTTGATATAAAAGCTTCCCTCAAAACGACATCCCTTGCCATCGTTCAGCGGAACTTTTTCTGTGTTTTCCACAAATCCCACTTCATGTCTTCCCATTTCGTCTTGAATATCTAATCCCAACACTAGATGACAGCACAAGTCATATGAAGACTTTTAGTATCTTATCGAGAATATGAACTAATGAATAAAGTTTCAACTGTTTATAATTTACCTTAAGAAATATGTATCAATGGTTATCATTGACGAAAATCGGTATATAATACATCAAAAAGCAGTAAATGCAGAGATGCGCCAGTCCTTTAATATTTTAATCGTCATAACAGAGTCAAGAAATATTCTTTATCAAAACTCTAAGCCTTTCAAAGAAAATCAATATTTAAGGCGAAATATCTCCTTACTACTAGTCACGAATCGTAAAGCAAAATAGGAATGTGCTTATCGTCTTAACTGCCAGAGTGATGACCAAGTAAAAATCAAAAACCTTTCTACAACATCGCCATAATCAGATTTCTCAAGAATGAGTCTCTATTTTGGAATAGCAACTACTTGAAATAGGTTTTTTTATGAAGTGAAATTTCCAAACTGTCGTTAAGATCATAAAACATTTTTGTGTGAGGAATATAAATATTGGGTGTTGAAAAAAAAATGCGTATCTCTGCTACGACAGGAGTAAATCCTTTTTTTTTTAAGGGTTTGTTTGTTTGTTTACAGCAAAGCCACATTTGGCTATCTGCTCTGTCCACCGCGGGGAATAGAACCATGTAATTTAGCGTTGTAAGTCTGCAAACTTACCGCTGTCCCACATGGGGGAACATTTTTTAACGGAACCCAGCATTTAAATTCTTGGCTACGAACAAGCTTGCACATGAATTTTTACGTTGGCGAAACGCTGTTTACTAGCTAGTTAGTATTTTGAAAAGTTTCCTTATGAATAAGAACTCGGTAAGACATTTCAATTGCTACTTTTATATATATCTTCATAAATAACACTCAAAATTATCGCATGGGCTGGGTACATGTGTTAAAACCCAAAACAGAGAGCGTCATGAAAGTGATCGTTCAACAACACAATACAGCCATATTCTTTTCACGTAAACGTTCAACAAAGTTTGAGAATATTGATATAAATTTTTGTCAAACGCAACGAGTTCACCTAGTGGCAAATAGTACAAACAGTTGTAATCAAGGTACAGTGCACTTCAAAAAAAAAAGTCGTTATTCACGTACACTTCCATCTTGGAAAATGGTAGAAATAACGATTTTTAGTTTGGTGGGGGTGTGGGGGCGATAAAGATACGTGAATGATGTGAAACCCCAGTATATGTTGCCCCAGAGAGCAGATTCTTGTTTCCTGCTTACGCTTATGATGAGGAGAAGGGCCCAGTATATCATTAAGAACCAACCAAACAACGTTGAACACGCCGCTGACCAAAAACTATTCGTAACTAAAGTGGGCGTGGAACGTGAGAAAAAACACTTTTAAATCAAAACTTTCAAAGTGTGAGAATAATAGTTATTTAAACCAACAAACAAACACACATACACGCATAAATATATATAATATATCATTATAAGGATTGACAAGATTCCTGATATGTTCTTCAACTTCTGAAATGATACATCTGTGTGTGGGGGGTGGGGGTGACGTTTAGATTAAAATTTAGTTTCTAACTTAATTAATTCAATAACTCTTCTTAATCTACAAAGAAATAATAACCTAAAATACCATTAGCTACGGTAGTTAGAATTAGCATTTTATTTAAAAATGATTTTCTTATCCTAAGAACTGGATGTCGTATCTATTATTATCGCCAAATAGTCAATTGGATTATATATATAATAGTACAATATCACACAAGTAAACAGAAAGTAGGCGTTTCACATCTCTGGCTCGCGGCAAGTCACCAACACTAGTAGTTAAATCACACAAGATCAATTTGTATGCTTTCTGGGAAGATTATACACAGTAACAAGTGCGTGAAAATTACAGCCCAATGAACTCCAACAACTGGAAATGTAGCTTTGTTAGTTATCTTCGTCACTCAAATCTATAGTACTTCACCAATTAATTTTAATTAACGATGTGGCACATTCAGTTTAACAGATCGGCGAGATAAGCTACATACGTTATAAGAGTACACGAATTTACTAATTAATGAAATACCACATCAGAAAATAGAACCCTTGTTAACAGCTGTAAATCCTCATATGTATATTTTAGTCCTTTACCAAGCCACAACAAAAACAGTTTATGGTCATTTCAATTTCGTACTTACGCTTTCTGTATAATTGCTATTTTAGTTAAAAAAAAGACAAGTTATCAGATAACAAAATAGCCATAGAAAAGCTTAATTTTTCAATATGATCACTGGATAATGATTACTGGTTAACAGTGATAAAATGTAATTGTAACGTAGAAGTAAAAATGGTGTGTCTACCAAACTTGGGGCAAAGACGTGACGATCAGTACAGAATTATCTTACCATGTTATTCTCCCTTTTAATTTCACTATAAACGCTTATAAATCTGCTATAAATCAACACCTAAAGTTCGAAAAAATGATGACACTGGTATTTTGTTCTAAAAAACTTCTAGGACGCATGTATATCCCTAACATATTGCGAATAATGTTGAATAACGAAAACCTCTGAAGGTATATACGAGCGTTGTACATAAAATCGTGACTGTCATTTTCCAGAACACACGTGGCCTTTCATAAACATTGCGATACTTCAAAATAGGGCTGATTTTCTTATAATCTTTAACATGGTCAACACACACACACTTATGTGCACACGCACATATATATATATATATATGTATGTATATATATGTTATTGAAATACTTATTATCTCCTGTTACAAGTACATTAACAGAAAACAATATCTTCAGTCACATGTATTTTGTTTGTTATGGATTTCGCGCAAAGCTACACAA
>NW_013666584.1:329230-331446 GCF_000517525.1 Limulus polyphemus | reverse complement strand
TCAGTCACATGATTTTGTTTGTTATGGATTTCGCGCAAAGCTACACAAGGGCTATCTGCGCTAGCCGTTCCTAATTTAGCAGGGTAAGACTACAGGGAAAGTAGCTAGTCATCACCACCCACCGCCAACTCTTGGGCTACTCTTTTACAAACGAATAGTGGGATTGACCGTCACATTATAGCGCCCCCACGGCTGAAAGAGCGAGCATGTTTAGTGTGAGGGGAATTCGAGCCCGCGATCCACAGATTGCGAGTCGAGCGCCCTAACCACCTGGCCATGCCGGGCCCACATGATTTCAATCGCTTCCAGTGAACCTAATAGGCCAGTTTAGTCATTACACACCACCGCATTCAATAAATTGTACTACATACAAATAGTTTTTCAAATATACTTTAACTGATCTGGTTCCAGCCCAAGTAATAAGTTCTGAAAGTGAAAGTAAAAGACTCCTGGGCAGACAGACAGATTTGAAATACTACTTTTAACACATCTGATTTGAAGTCCATAAAGGACTACTTATGAGAGATATAAATAAAGAAAAAAATCATTTTTAGGCCTAGACACCAGCTAGGCCTAAAAACGCCAGCTTAGACGTTTTGGAGCCACAATTAAAGACGCACTAAAGTATCCTATTTTTTCACCCGCTTTTTGATATATCTGAAGAACTAATGTTTTAAGACCATGATATATTTCAAATGTGATAGGCTCACGAAGCCATAAATGTTCGTGTATATACCTGAAAAACCCTGAATGTATAGCTTCAAAAACAATGCTCACATCTTAAGAACTAGGAAAAACGTGAAAGTCTTTTAATGTTGATTATTTTATACAATATCTAAATATAAAAAGATAAAGCTGGAACGATGCTATCTCTAATTTTAAAACGAAGTTCACATCTTCGTAAAGAGGTAAGGCTCTTAATGAAATCATCTCTACAATCTACAAACCAATAAATCCTATAACTTGACTGACACCCTCTTTATTTCAAATAAATAAGTACAATATATATATATATATATATAACCGGTATATATTCAGAAAAAGAAATAGATAAACACTTGTGTGCTTCTTTGCAAATTAAACAATGATTCTTATATCACACACTCTTCGCCCTGTAGTCTTGAACTTTGTATCTTTCGAAAGTCGTGTTTACATCCTAGTTACCAGTATAGACATGGACTTGTCTCTTAGTAATATAAACAATAATCCTTATGGCCTCATATCAGTACAGACTTCTGATCTCAATCTATATATTTTCCAAATATTTTGAGATCCTATAACAAATTGTACAAACTTGAAATTATCTATTTTGTACAATAAACAATCAGTCTTTATACATCCGTACAATGTGTTATTCCAAGTCTTGTTTGTTTTTTTTTGTAACTTTAGAACAGCGATCACAACCTAGCAAATTGCCATGACTTCAATGTGTCATTTTGTAAGTTAAATAACCAAATTTTAACGAAAACAGAACTCGATAATATCGATAAAAATGCCGCGATAAAATATGACACACAAAATGATTTGACGTAACATCCTTAACCACCTAAAACACATAAATTTATTGGCAAAACGTTTTGGGCAGATTATCATTTTTAGGTTAGTTTTTATTCACTTACAGAAGGCCATCCTTCCCAAACGTCATATCAATAAATATCAACCAAGCTTTTATGTTGTATGAAAGTTTGCAGATTCTCTGTAAACTCAAAAACTGTGATTAAGTCCTAACAAGTCGTACGGACATCAAATTTTCTTCCCTGTGAGTCAGAGAACATTCTAGCAACAATGTCAAGTTAAAAATCCATCCCTGTAAACTGAAAAACTGTGATTAAGTCCTAACAAGTCGTACGGACTTCAAATTTTCTTCCCTGTGAGTCAGAGAACATTCTAGCAACAATGTCAAGTTAAAAATCCATCCCTGTAAACTGAAAAATCATAGTTATGTCGTAAAAACTAGCATAACTGGAAATCCTCTTTTTTTTTTGGTAATTCAAAGAACTAAGCTTTCATTCTAGTAAAACTATAAAGTACAAAATATTTCCGTGTAAGCTGAAGCAAAAAGGAATCCTCAATAGTCGCGACACTTGAAATTCTTTCGGGCAGGATCACAGTAATTTAATCAATGAGACTTTTTTTTTCTTTTTATTAGCTATATTTTAGTGCACGGCAATATCAAGCGTGAGGCGCGTGTATACCCGATTCGATTTTATTACTCA
>NW_013666584.1:326861-328645 GCF_000517525.1 Limulus polyphemus | reverse complement strand
TGTGTGCGTGTTAGTCTATAATATTTAATCAAGACAAAAAATTCGAGTTTGACAGTTTCTTAAAAAAAGACGTGAACGTGGGTGTATGTTACAAGTTATGATAAGTGACAAATACTTTATTTTCACAGTTAAATTTAAGACACAGTGTGTTTGCCTTAAGCTATCGCGGAGGCCTATAACAGAAAGAAGACGTGAACTTCAAGAAAGACACGTTCACCCCATTTGTCTGACCCACGCCTGTACTTGAGAAACCTTACACAGAACCGATTTTAGTGCTCAATCGATTATCCTGTTCATGACGTCATAGGTCAACAGAATGGTGAAAGAACATTTAGAATTGCACGAATGCTGATGTAGCGAGTTTGGCTTGGTTATTATTGAATTACGTGATATTCTGCGTATTTACAGTTATTAATATAGTATCTATTGTAAAAAAAAACAAAAAACGATGAGTCAAATTTCAGGAAGATTAAAAGATTTAATATCATAACTTGTAAATGTTCGGTATAAAAGTTGCGTGTAAGTAAAATGGCTGCTGAAAAATATTAGTCCTAAATACGTGTTTATCTGGACACTTATTAAATGACATCATAAAATACTTGGATGTACAACTTCCTAAAGGTAGAGTAAAAATAAATTCCACAGAATTCTCGTTCATTTATTTATTGTCGCCAAATAAATATATCAAGATGATTAAAATAGGCTTAAGACGATTATTGCTTTTCACACAGGTGAATAACAAATTAAATTTCACAAAATATGTTTATAAATATTTGCTAGTTCGTAAGGTTTTCGAATTGATATTTGATAATGAATTCAAATACAATGAGTGCCACCTGAGTGACTAAATATAAACTTTAATTCTACATCTAGCGATAAAATACGTTTAACATCCTGAAACGTCAACTCTGTGGATGAGAAATATACAAAACTTGATCATTCTTCAAGCTTATACATATATATGTGTGAAGCGCTCAGAAGCTCCATGCATATAGTCGAAAAATAGCCAAAAACGTTTATTTTTCATCGACTTTTAAAATGTTTGAGGCGCTCTGGGGTGCCACCTGTATAGTTGAAGATAACGAGAAACCTTCAAACTTGACAAAATGTGTACCGTACCGAATCTGTGCAATTTCTTTGGTAAAATATAACATAATGAAAGACTAAAAATTAATTAATAAAAATGTACGCGCATTACATCAACATTCATGTTGCGATAATATTGTTGCGTCAGCGAGGTCACGTGACTCGTTCTCTCGAACCTTCGGGAAGTGTCGGGAGATTACTAGATATAAGGTAGTCTGGTATATATAAGAGGGTGACAACGTGACGGGACAGTGATAATGTGTGTGTAGACAGTGAGTAATTGATCTGCAGTCACAAGGTATTGTTGAAGTTAACGTTCGTTCGTTATAGTGTTTGTTTTAGCGCGAATGTTGAAATTAAGTGTATCGTAAAGTTCTATTCGGAAAGAATAAACCAGTTTTATTAAGTAAGGACTTGTATCGCTAAAGTTTCGTCGGAACGAAGTTACGGAAAGTTAATTAACGAACGGAGACGTAACAATATAAATACAAAATACAACAAGTACTGCGAAATGTTGAATCAATCTTTTGCCAGTCTTGTAGTTCAACACTTCCATAACAGATTAACAACGCTGAACATATATTCTGATTTATGTTATTTACACACGTAAGCTAGATACTATCTATCTAAGTAAATTATTGAATTGACAGTTTTATCTATCTAACTATTTATATAGTCTCTCTGTGGGTCTGTTCTTT
>NW_013666584.1:321514-325861 GCF_000517525.1 Limulus polyphemus | reverse complement strand
ATATATATTATTCATACCTTCGGTGTATAAGACACAAGCAGATTTTGACATCAAATTTTGGGGCTCTTTTATTTGTTTGTTTTTTATTAAGCACAAAGCTACACAAAGGGCTACCTGTGCTCTGCCCACCACGAGTATCGAAACCCGGTTTCTAGCAGTATAAGTCCGCATACATACCACTGTGGGGCAAATTTTGGGGTAAAAAAGTGCGTCTTATACACCGAAAAATACGGTATATTGTGTGAGAAAGTTTGTTAAACTATAAAGACAGTTAAACACTTAAATATAAATGCTTTTCAACATTACGATATAATTATACAACTATTATTGACGAGCGACGAACACTGGAACGAGCTGAAAGCAATCAGCACCGAGTGAGCAACACCAGTCAACATTACGATATAATTATACAACTATTATTGACGAGCGACGAACACTGGAACGAGCTGAAAGCAATCAGCACCGAGTGAGCAACACCAGTTATAAATCACTGGATTATCAGTACCACCAAGTTCTTTAATAACCCACCACAAAACTATCATAGTGGTATTTACTTAGCCCTCTCTACGTCTCAATTAATTTGGACGGTAAACTATTAATAACAATGAAGAGTTTGGAGCGTAATCTTCCTATCAAACAAATACTAGTTCAGCAGGAAAGCGGGCTTTTTTTTATATTAGTGAACAAACACTATCTATCTCTTAACGAACTTGGTCTAACTGGTCCACCGTTTCTAAGCAAGCACAAGAAGAACCATTCTGTTTGAAAACTCTCATTGTTTGAGATCATGCATATTACAGACTGATCAGTCTTATCAAGTTGAGCGGCGATATTTAATAACATGAGTCATCAGTTTTATCAACCCTTGCAGTGTCAGTTTCATAAACATATGCATGTGAGTAAATAAACCAGGCTCTTAGTTTTAACAATACCACCTCTATACGTACTTGGGTTAAGAAAAGCCAAATACGAACGAAGGTAATGGTACGACAGGAAGCTCTACATAACCATTTTATACTCTTCACATATTGACAAAGATAACACAGTCCCCCATCGAAACGCGTATTCTTTGTATTTAAATACAATATGGCCGACAACACCAACACCTCTTTTTAAAATGAAAATAACGATAAAACACAAACAATGTGAAATACTAATATGTTTAAAATGTTACCAAGAATTACACCATCAATGGGAACTCGCTTTTGATGAAAAAGTGAAATATATATAAATATTTTTATCTGGCTTTATATATATAAGTGATTTTTTTTCCAACCATGTTCATACACATGTGGGTGGAAATGCAGCGCAAATAACGGTTTATACTTTCTGATTAAGCGTTCTTTGTTAGATTGAATTTTAGGTCAAATTCTAACAGATCACAAAGCTGACGAATGTGGGTGAATATACACACAGGTGTTGCGAGTCCGTAGAACGCCCCGGTTGATATGCCGTTACGTGACAACATTAGGCAAAATGATGTCTCGAATCTGCTATTTCAATGGCGGAGATCAGTCCTTGGACTGTGGATTTATTCATATGTAATGTGCACATAAAATGGATACAGATATGCATGCACTCATCTGATTAGCAAACCAATGAAAGCGTAAGATAGAATGGGTGTTGCTGGTTCTGCAGCAACTTGTTTCTATAAGAAATAAAAGTGTTGTGAGATATGATTTCACTTTACAACTCAATGATGTTACCATGCCAACAATACTAGACTATAAAGGCATACGAACCAAGGCTTCGATTTCAGTTCAAAATATCTGTATTTATAATCACGTGTTCAATCTTTCACAAGTTAGTTATGTCTATTAAGTCGCGCGTGCTGTACTCTTTTTAAATAGGATAGAATATTATTCTCACAGAATAACCACGCAACAGATTAGCCAAGAAATGTACGCCTTTGTTCCATATGATAAAAAGAAAACAAATTAATTTTGTATTCAAGGCAATACTACTAAGACTATCAACCACCATCCCTATATTTGAACTCCTGGTCTGAGGGAAAGCGACCAGTCAGCACCCATCAACAGTGCTAAGAGATTGATTGTCACTCTTATAACGCATCCGCAACTTAAAGGTGGGGGGGGGGGGATCTTGTTATACTGACTTGCCAGCTCCAAAATCCAGAGCTTTGTACTAAAGGGTCAATCCGCTACCGGAAAAGTTTCTATTTGTCTTGAATTTCGCGGAAAGCTACACGAGGGCTATTTGCGCTAGACGTACCTAATTTAGCAGTGATAGACTAGAGGGAAGGCAGCTAACTAGTCAACACCACCCATCCCCATCTCTTGGGCTACTCATTTACCAACGAACAGTGGGGGATTGACCGTAACATTATAACGCCCCCACGGCTGAAAGGGTTAACATGTTTGGTGACGGGGATTCGAACCCGCGACTCGCACATTGAGAGTCGAGCACCCTAACCACCAGGCCCCCTACCAGAAAAAAAAAATTCTTAATTATTTTTTTTCTCCAAAACTAGTCCTCTCCCTGAATTCAAGACCTGTTGAGCAATGTTTTTCGCTTACTTTTAAAACACTATACGAAAGAAGAAGTTACTTATTCATTTCGAATTACAAAGAGCAATCCTTATTTCCGGGAGCCGGGCGTTAGTGTGCCTGGCTATGAATTCGAGTGTCCACGGTCCGCGTCCTGTTGATGCAAGTAATAAAAATGAAAAGTACGCTACGTACTTTGGGTCCGTGGGCACAATATAAGAGCGACAATCAAATTCAATGACTCGATTACGTAGCCAAAAGGTTGGCGGTAAGTACTGTTGATTAGCTGCCTTCCATCTAGTTTATCAGTTCAAAATTAGGAAAGTCTATGGCGCAGGCAGTCTTTGTGTAGTTTATAAAATACACCGATTATTGGAATATTCATAGTCCTAGCATGCAGTTTACATCTTTGTTTGCCCTCATATAGCTTTGTGCGAAGATATGAAACTACCCAAACTAAACTAAACCTAATCTTCGTTAAGTATGAGTAAAATAATAAATAATATAAACTTCCAGAACATATTTTGATTTTTAATTCTACATATAGCAAATAACGAATTTTCAATTTACTGAATACAAATCATATTTAACATAATAAGACGGCATCCAAGTCTCTGTGACTTGAATTAGTAACATGAAAACATTTTAGTTTATAGTTAGGCCTACTTTATTCTAGTCTATTTAAATGTATGTATCAACCACAGTCACAAATACTTGACGTTATTTTATTATTTATTTACTTATCCATATACAGGGCCAAGGACATTTAGGCATCACACACAACTATACAAAGCCAGCACTAATTGAGCTCATAGAATTAAACGAAGGTAGCTAATCAACAGCGTTCACCACCATCTCTTGTGGTACTATTGTCTAACCCAGTGATTCTTAACTGGGTGAATGGTTCAACCTGGAGTTAATGAGAATGATGGGGTGAATGACTATTATCAATTACACAACAAATTAAAGAGCAAAAAGTCATGAGTTATTATTATACATTCTATTTGTAGTTTATTTTATGTTGTATTAATTCTAGTTGTGTTAGGTCATCAAGAAGTTAATGTCGCGTTTTGGAACACTTTCATTATCCGCCCCCCAAAAAACGTACATCACGTATAATAGTTAAACGAACCGCCTAAAACGTCACGCCTATGTAGCATATATGATGTGTAAGCTAGTGTAACCTACATAATGTCACTTTAGTGTAACCTACATAATGTGTAAAGTTTACTATACTCTAATCCCTTATAGCAATGACACATTACGAGATACACATTCGGCATGTAATGCTGTTTGAATGTAAGAAGGGAAACAACGCCTCTGAAGCCACAAGGAATATCAAAGAAGTTTATAGAAATGTTTTGAACGTTCGTAAGTGTCAACGATGCTTCAGCAAATTTAGTTCAGGTGAGTTTAGCCTTAAAAACTGTAATGGCAGGGGCCGACATGTTGGAATTGATATTAATGCTCCGAAGACACTTCTTGAGTCCAACCCAAGGCAACACACTCGTGAAATGGCCCTGAAATTTCATGTCTCTCGTGAAAGAATACGTAAACATCTAAGGAATATGGAAAACTTCCATAAAGAAGGTGTTTGGGTGCCTCACGAACTCTCCGATGATCATCGTTTCCAACATGTGAAAGTTGCTTCGTCTCTTCTGGCACGTAATGCGCGTGAACCATTTTTGGACAGAATTGTCACTGGTGATGAAAAATGGATTCTCTATGCGAATATTAGACGCCAAAAACAATGGCTCAGTCCCAGACAAAAACCACTTCTGATCCCAAAACCTGGACTCCATACGCAGAAAGTGATGCTTTGCATTTGGTGGGACACCAG
>NW_013666584.1:317351-320512 GCF_000517525.1 Limulus polyphemus | reverse complement strand
TCAATCGGAAAGGTGTTTTTCTTCTTCACGACAATGCACATCCACATGTGGCACGTTTAACGCAACACAAGATTATGGAGTTGGGTTGGAAAGTTCTCTCCCAACCACCATATTCTCCAGATATGGTACCATCAGATTACCATCTTCTTCGTTCGCTACAACACCATATGGAAGGGTTAAGGGGAACAACAACATGTTTTTTGCTTCAAAGTCAAATGATTTCTTTAATCAGGGCATTAACAACCTGATTGTAAGGAAAATAATCGTCGATAAGAATGGAGACTATTTCATTTAATAAATGTTTAGTTTTGATATACAAGTTGTTAGTTTTTTTTCATCTCAAAAAAGCGACATTAATCTCTTGACGACCTAATAACTTGATGTATATTTAAATCATAATAAATAATTTTACATTTTAACTTAGTACTTCTTTTAACTTGGGTGAGTGTATTGTTGTGAAAAGTTATAAGGGGTGAATGATATTAGAAAAGGTTTAGAAGCACTGCAGTTGGATTTGACAGTAACCTTATAGCGCACGCGGACACAATGGAAGGAGCGCGAGTTCGCGACAACGGTATACGAACCATTGACACTCGGATTCCCGGTAGAGGAAGGCTAACCCAAGGCGACAGCTAGCCAATACCATAACGTTGTAGACTTCTTATGCACGTGGATTACTTCCTATCCCTTTTTGCATATTTCTTATTTGATCACAATGGTACGAGTGTATATTATTTGTATAAGATACAAAGGCATATTATATATATATATATATATAAACACTTAAGATAATTTGGATTACCGAGTTGACAAAACTTTAGAAAAATACTTTCAAAACTTAAATAGTTTACATAATGAATGGAGTTACATAAATCTGTACTTAAAAACTGACTAGTTATCTGCCGCAATGCTTCAGTGTATTTTGGAATCTATAAGTTTCCGCAATGCTTCAGTGTATTTTGGAATCTATAAGTTTCCGCAATGCTTCAGTGTATTTTTGGAATCTATAAGTTTCCGCAATGCTTCAGTGTATTTTGGAATCTATAAGTTTCCGCAATGCTTCAGTGTATTCTGGAATCTATAAGTTTCCGCAATGCTTCAGTGTATTTTGGAATCTATAAGTTTCCGCAATGCTTCCGTGTATTTTGGAATCTATAAGTTTTCTTGGCTTATATTTGATTTCCACTACGTTTGGTTCTAAATGGAAAATTATGGTTAAATATTACAACCGTTCACCAATTTAAAAAACAACAACAAAAAAACTGAATTAATATATACATACCATCGCATGACAGGCGAGGCAGAGAGATGTTTAATCGAACTAATATTTTATCATTGGTTCCAGGATTATCCACATAAAGTTCACTGACTCTGAAAAAAACACACAAAAAAAAACACTGTTAAGAAATATGTAAAATAGAAAAAAGTTGTCTAACGTCAAGAAATTCATCTTAGATCTCGATTCTTGGGAATTTTAACATACGATTAATTCTACCCCAATAATCAAACTTAGTAACTCAATGCATTTAGAGAACGACTATTAATTAGGTGCAAAAGTTGCTAAATTCTGGTGCACCACACGTGATTACTCTTGTGATATGTAGGTTTCATGTTTCATACCTGCTTTTAATACTATATGAATTTTTATTTCTTCATATATTGTTTCTATGTAGTTTGGGCATAAAAACGTGGTCCAGAAAAACTCACTAAGTTGTTACGTTCTAGTTACCTTTTGTTGTTCTCTAACAAGACAGTATCTACTTTTTCCGTGGAAATATTGCTGTAACTTCGCATATTGTGTAGGATAGGCCATCGACAGCAATTGCCTACATTGGTCGAGTAGATGATATCTAGAGGTTACAGACTTTGTACGTTGTAAGAGAATGACCAGTTACGTGGTGATGCTTAGAGCTTTTGGGTGATATAGACGTTTCCTATTTAGTATAGAGCACCGGTTTTAGTCAGAATAGATCCACATCTAGTTCTATTTGGTTCAAGACGCGAGTCAATCAACGGAAAGACTTCTTAATAGAAAATAATAGTACTTCTTAAATGCGGGTGCACCATACATTACTCCTACGTCAGAGAATATAGGAATCAACTCGGTGTTGCAGCACAATCGCACTTCTTGAAAATGTGTGTAAACTAAGCAAAATTGAAAAATTAGAGAGGACTCTTTATTTCTGAGAAAATGTAGCACAAACTCATCATGACTTTGAGAGCAGGCGGATTAATAACTATTTATTTTAAACTCAAATTGACACAGCAATCGACTCCTTGCAAAACTTTATTTGGGTGAACACCTCCTGTCCAGTGTCTTTAATCCATGCACACAAATACATGAAAGCAACACCGACATGCACATCTTCCTACAACAACGATGACTGAAATCAAACGATAAAAAAGAAAAACAACAAAACACGATGAACATCAAAATAGGATCCCCTTATCAAACGCTGTTGGGCTACTACATCGCCATTTCCACAGCTCCCTCTCATATTTCATATGGTCAGATTAAATATTTTCACATTCATATCTAATTTTGCTTGCCATTATTTCATAGATCTTATCCGTGTACCGAAAAAAAATTGTAAAGCTTTTCTAAATATTGCATTTCAATGTGATAGCAGGACATCAAGTGTTTTGGTTAAAAAAACATGAGAATTGCGTATATTTATAATAATCTGATAATCAGAAATTAATACAATTGTAGTTGTTTCACACAAACATATACCAAGTCTAGATAATCTTTCATACAAATTTTCTATAATAAATAAAAAAGTAACAATTACATAACAAGATACGTGCATAACAAATGAAAATTTGTTCAATAATGTATTCCAAAGTGGATATTAGTTATTTCTTTTGGCTTGTCTTCGCTTTAAACCGAAAAATAATTTGTCACTTTATCATGCATAAGATACAAAAAAAAAAACTTCGATAAATAACATCAATTTCAATTTTTTAGTTTATACATAAAATAAGAAAATTCAGTGAAATATTGTAAATATACGGAGTCTGTGAACTAAACGGGTGTTTACGACATCTTGAGATAACTAACTGTTCAATAATCTTATAAGTGCTCAAGAATTCTACTTTGAGTAAAAGGGACTTTTTTTGCATGTGGGAACATTTAGCGTCTGAAAGAAGAATTTATGTTT
>NW_013666584.1:311954-316654 GCF_000517525.1 Limulus polyphemus | reverse complement strand
ACACATGACTTGTGTATATCGTATATATTATTCATACCTTCGGTGTATAGGACGCAAGCAGATTTTGACATAAAATTTGGGGGTAAAAAAAGTGCGTCTTACACACCGAAAAATACGGTATGTATAGAGAGTAAGGACATTGTGAAAGTGATCATTTCGCCATAATATGAGGGTCCGTAACGTGGACAATGAAAAATTCACGTGTATCTTCTCGTGAAATTTAGCTTGTCAGCTCTTCATATTTTACTTAACAAAGGAATTACTTAGCTTGGTATCTTACAGCTTTATCAATATGTTCTTTTAGGTCTGTCATTTTCCCACAGAATTTTTGTGTTCTCTAGAATACTGCGCAAAGCTACATAAGGCCTATCTGCGCATACTCATGGCGCTCCCACAGTGTGGAGTGAGTTTCTACAATAACGGGTCACGAATCATGAATCCTCGGATTCACAGTTCGGGTACGCTAACAACTAAGTCACGCCCGGTCCTCCTCAAGGTGACACTGACCGTGTATTAGTTCATGCTATGAAAATTTCATACTCCCATCCATATACAGAACTTTTACAACATTTACAACAACAATTATTTCCTTCTTTTTTTGAATCTCTCGGGCAATAATACCAAAATAATTCAAATATGTGAAACACTGGATTACACTTTAGTCCGAGACACGCGACAAGCAGTAATCAAAATTAGCATGATAAAAGCATTGTGTATTTGACGTCACAGTGTTGATTATCGTCATTTCTATCGAAAAACACGTGCACTGATCAATCTCTAATCACTAATATATGCTTTATACAGCTAAGCGTTAACTGGTGGAGAAAACATTATACCTGTAGTTTGTTTAGATCATTCTAAATATAGAACCTGATGAGTATTTTGCTACAAATGTATATTCTTAATTTTCAATCGAACTTAAAAATGGTTGCTTTGCGTGTCCCAGCTACGTACTTGTGCGTACGATCTTACTTATTGTAACTAACCCTATAAATTTATTTTATAAAATGTTACTTCAAATAGAATCAAGACTGTTCTTTCTTTAGTGAGCGTGTGACCACTGTCACCTGTTGGCACGAGGGACAAGCGAGAGTAGACAGGAGGCGTGTCTAGCTTCCGCCATTTTATGGGAATATCAAGTGAAAAACCTATTTCTAGTCTTCTGGTGGCTGAAGAAGAAAAAAATATTTATTTTCAAACCACAAATCGTTACAACTGTTCTAAATAGATTTAACGTACAAAAAAAAAGTGCTTCTTTAAAAAGAGTTCTAAACTATTAATACCATCCTGTTTTAAGCAGTAAGTCCCACACATACAAAAGCGGAAAATCTTCACTCGGCTGAAATGTAAGTGTCAGGAATAGTGTTAAGCTACCCCGACAGCGAGGAATCTTTGCTTTCCAACAGTCAAAGAATGTTGAATGTAAAAGTGATGAACTTGAGAAAACCTTAAGACAGAATATTTATCGAAACAGTATACTTTAAAAAGAATTCTGTTTTAACTTGTAGAATAATACTTAATGGTACTGGAACATGTACGTCAGATACAACGGAACCGAAGACAAAACAACTAACCCAAACCTATAAACTAATATGGGAATGAACTGCAGGCCTGAAACGCCAATGGAAACAGAAATCCCACCACGCCCAATCACTTATGTACAATGTAGTATTTAGATTCCATAACTACCAATATAGCCTAACAACCTTTGTTTTTTGTTACTAGGAGGCTTAATAAAAGATGCGATGTTTTAACGTAACAACATAAAGGGTTATTTCTTACAGTAGTTTTTCAACCATTTAAGTTGAATTTGAAATTGAATAAGATTAGATAATATTATTAATTTTATTACCAAGTCAAATAACATTAGCAAAATCCGTTTAACTAAAATATAGTAATATAACATTTCAATTCAAAGAACTGCAAACAGCATTTTCGATAGATATTTTAGCGGCTATAGATTCCATTATCTGATGAGTAGTGGGTTAACCCAAAGTTAGGTCTGAAAACTACTATTTTAACATCTCCTATTTAAAATTTTCATTGGTAATAATAATAATTACGAGGAATTTAGATAAATAAATGGTATAATAAGTTCCCAGTTTGCTTAATTTAGGAACAAAAGAATGATATTAGTAAAATCCTCACTTATATACATATAGAACATATTGCACGTGACTGAATTCAGTGTTATATAAAGATTCAATTCAAGCTGCTTGAGAGCCCAGGTTGGTCATGTTGTGGAGCTCTGGCTTTCGGAGTTGGCGAACCGGGTTTAAGATGAGGATGCGTTATAAGAATAACAGTTAATCCCTTAAATTTGATGGTGAGGTGATACTTTCATTCTGGTCAGTGGTTCAAAATTAGTAACGGCGGTAGATAGCCATAAATCCAAAACTGCTTTACGTACCTCTACGACCCTCGTTAACAAGCGGTTTCAGTACACGAGTTTAATTCAGTTGTGTAATGGTTTCAAGTTTTGGGTGAATTCTGAAAAAGTCGTACGATTATCAGTTATCAATTCATTGGTCATCGTTAAGTGAACGTTCTGTTTTTAATTCATAATCGGTATTATTTCGTTTTAACTGAGATAGCGAGTGATGCGTAATACGAAAACGATGTGGGCTGACCTTACACGTCAGAATTTGTTGAATTCACCTACCTTACAATTTCATGAGAAATTTATACAACAACTGATGTTTGCATTGTCCCCACCCTTGTCCCTCAGTATTTTCTAATTACAATAATCGTACTGTGTGGAAAACATTAATTATTTCACACACTACTATTAATGGGCGTGGTAATTAAAAATTCACTTCTCGAGCTTTCAAATATATATATATACGCAATTGTAAAATGCCAAGCAATCATATATGCTAGTGTAGCAATACTAACTTGGAAAACTTATTCTGAAACATAAGATACACGGACGTCCTTTTACAAAGACATGCATATACAAACAAATAGTTTAACAAGTCCTGATAAGCGAACAGAACTCTTATTAATCATCAGGACATATACACACTTTAGGTTTGCACTAAAACAATAAACAACCATCGTTTTGTAAACTTGATCTAAAATAACATGCTAAGGCCAGAAATTAAACGGTCGAAATATGTGTAATTCATGTGTCACATGACAAGTATAACTAATCCAACTGGTTACAAATAGCCAGTTACCCTCTTTGGACAAAAAAAAACAACCTTTCAACACAAAATCAAGCTTTTCAATTTTACTTACTATAATAGTTTATTAATTAAAATTCTAAAGTACATTTTTTGTGTCTTGCCAAAAGCGTTGAAATCGAACACTTAAAAGTGCCAGTTTCCTGTGTTATAGTTAAGCCACTTGAGGAAATGCAACATTCATAGTTCTTCACATCCCGGGAATACGAAGAGAGGTAGCAATTCAATGGTGGCTGCTTCCAGGGGCTTCAGGAAGTCCCATTGTCCAGTAGGTCATAGGTCACTCATGTATATCCAGGATGACTGCTGTCCACACAGGAAGCGACAAAACTTGCCAGTAACCAGTAGCTTCATTCTGAAACCAACATCCCGGATGGCAGGACACGTGCCAGACGGAAACATCAATCGCACTCTGTAGACGAGCATCCGCATGTAAATACGTTACACATTAAATACGTGATGACGGAAACCACAAACAGCGGTTTTATAATACGCACACACTACATATCTATTGTTGTTTCTTCAATACATACCAGCTTGCATACTGGCGATAACTTTTTATTCTAGTTATTCTAAGAGGAACATTCGATCCCAAAACGTACACCACACCCGAGGTGTTCCACACGTAAGGTACTCGAATGGCACAGTAATTCCTGTCATAAAAAATCATGTTTTGGATGTTTTTATATTACGATTAGAAAAACCAATGGAGAATAATCACGATACGTTAACTATAACAAATAAAATTACACATAATGTGAACTCAAAGAAGTTTACTGTTATATATCAACAGATTACACAGACCCGCGAATTTAAACTTCATAAAAGTTGTTTTGGTTTTAATAACGGATTTCATATAATTCAGCTACGCAGATTTCGTAAATAATATTCGTTGTTTTTTGTTTTTTCTATCACGTAAGGATTTTTTACAAATCGGGAAGAAAAACTTTTATTTAAATCAAATTATTATTTCGTTTACCACAATAAACATTTTATATTATTATTTTTCTTAGCAAAAATACAAACACACTGAAGAAAAGGGAAGAACATTGATGTCAAACGAATATGCATCCTCATTCATCCCGATTTTTTTGTGTGTGTGTGTGTGAAATCTACGTCTATTATTCTCAAAACTTTGTGTTGTGGTCTTTCTTTATATATTGCTTTATGACGTTATTTGAAAAAATCTGTGCGTGATGGAGAAAAATGGATACCATTTGCGGATTCAGCGTACAGAAAGTATTGTAGAACGTGTAAAAATTTCAAGACAATAAAACCATCGCAGGCCTGTGTTATTAAGTACAATGACGTAATACAACAAACATTATCAATGCCAAATACGTTTACAATAAATTAAAATATACAGTACATGTTATTTGGACCACAATGCTTTAAAATGTGCAAGTATAATAATAACTATTAGAGGTTAACTATAAAAACATTAGTGTGTGCTACTAATTATAATAGCTAGTAGAGGTTAATTATAAAAACATCGTGTGCTACTAATAATAATAA
>NW_013666584.1:297378-310954 GCF_000517525.1 Limulus polyphemus | reverse complement strand
ATAGGTCACTATAAATCATACAAAGTGGACATACATGTCCTATATTTTCATTGTTTATTAACACATTTCTTCACATTGCCAGTATACATAAAATCATTACGAAAAACAACATGGGTTCCGAATAAAAAAAAAGAAGACATTATCCAGTAATACCGTCGTATCACTAAGAAACATATGTTTAAAGGAAAGAAAACCAAATCACGCTCTTCCTACTATTCGGTACAGCCTAATCCGCTTTCGTGATGAACTTTTTAACATTAGACAAGCGGTAGTAAATATCCATAACTTCCTATACGATTAGTAAAACTGTTCACACATGTAAAACTATATTTTTACCTCATTTTTTATCACTACTGTTACTTAACATGGCACAGATCCATTTGGCATACGCATGGCTTATCGTGGCACCTAGGCATGCTGGGATGCGAATCACGAGGTCCAAGATTCGAGCCATAATACGCCGCTGAACACGCTCCGCACTTACAGCTATGGGGGACGTTTTAACAGTTGCAGTCAATTCTGCTATTGGACTATACGTGACTTGGTACGCGGCGGGTGCTGGTAACTAGTTGCCCTATCCATTGGTTAGCTTTAAATTAGGAATGCGCCATTCCATAGTAAATGCCAAATGTTGCCTTAGTATACTGATTTGATTTAAATCTATAAAAAATACGACTACCAATCATTCAGAGATATTAATACATTATGCTTGCTTGAGCGGAAAAGCTATGAAAACTAACAACACAATGATTTGTTTACAGTCATATAAATCCAAATAATCTTAAATACGCGTACTTCCCTCGTGACGTAAGTATAGTGGTAATTAACTATTCGTATTTAGGAAAAAGTTAAAAATAAAAAATCGTTTCTCTCTCACTCATTTTCATCTGTCTTTTTTTTTCTTTTTTTTTTTCAAGACAGCGAAGTGACGGTAACGAACAGTTGATAAACTGTGTGAAAACTAAGTAATAATGGTGTGGAAATGATTTAAGCGTAACTACCACCGCTGTTTTCACTCTCTTGGCACGCGCCCTTATTTCAACACGAGTTTCAGAAGAAGTAAACCAACAGTTTTAAAAATAGCGTTACATTTCCTGCCTTAGTTTTCGCTGGGGTGTTTTCCAGTACGCTAAGTTTTGAACTATATTTACCCTAATATTTTTTATATTATCAGATTGTTTCACAATAATACTCTTTTCTTTAAAAAAGTACTGAGCGTTTTTAAAGTGAAAAAAATTATAAGAGCTGGTGACACAAATATACAACGTTTTATTAGCGTAAGTAAATTAATAGTGTAACATGTCTACATAAGAAATTTATATTCATACGAAATTAACAGTTTTGATCTCCCCCCCCCCCCCCACCGAAGCCACGAGGATATTGTCTTATCCACCCAAGGTAGATAGAGACGCCAAAAAAGATTATATCACGAACACTTTTTCAAAGCAAGAGTCCCTAACTTAAGTTTGATTGTCGTAAGCCTATTAGTTAAGTGTAGGCAGGAGATGCGGGCCAACTTCAAAACGCAGTTCTTGTTGCTATATTGGTGGGCCAATCAAACCACACACGTGCATATATATATATATATTATATCGTGTGTAAAAGAACTCACTCACTGCAGAGATTAAATACAAAAAAAATATTATGAACACGTACACGATTCTTTATTTTACACGTACTTTTAAAATTCCTCTTTAAATCTCTTCCAAAATATCACGCTAATTCAAGCGCACAATTCTAATACGTAATCTTTATATTTTACATTTACATTCCGCATAAGAAATGGCTACATATATTTAGTTTTTGGCTTTGGTAATACATATATAGCAAATTTAACAGTTCACGTGTATACTTCATAGTTTCCCTAAAAGCAGCGAGTCAATACCTTTCAAATTTAAATGGACAGTACTTTAGTGACGCCGACACAATGCCTTCAAAATAGCTTCGACTTCGTTTTTTTTTTATTGGCTTTTCACTGTCTTAAGAAAAAATTGTCAAGTTAATATACGTGTCCAAGCCATTTGTTCCATTTAAAGGTGTGGACTTCAGTGAGGGTAAATGGAACTTAAAGGTCGTGGCAGCTCCAGTTAGTCCTTTCAAAGTGCGTGGGTGTAAACACTGATGCACCTCTACACGAGTGGCTGTAGCATGGTAACACGAGTGACCAGACAGAGCATGCGTAGGAAACGAACATCGTCAGCTGTTTCTCTCTCGTAGCTGTGGCATGTAATAGTTTTAAATAAAAATATGGAGTATATTAGGCCTAAATAGACATATACATATTCAAGCAAGCTTCATACGTAATTTTCAACAATGAAACAATATTTTGTATACCTGAGCTCTCATTGTTGTTCAGATGTTATATGCTAAACTTTAAATAATATGAAGTTAAAAAACAGCAGTCACTACTTTTAGTGTTGTAAATGGTGTTCATCATAACAAATATATCTATCAATTCTACTATATAATATTATATAGTTACAACAAAATAAATTCAGCGGAAGAGACAATCATAGCTTCAGCTCCTTTCCGTTGAAGTACTGGTATATTGTGTCCTAAGATTCCCATTTTAAGACATGCATATTATAAAACGTAAAAAAGTAAAACACAACTCTAAATCCATTAATCTAACCTAATTTGTTTTTAGTATCAGTATACAAATTATCTAGTTCGTGCCCTGTTGTATGCTCTTAAGTCTGTCTCATTTTTACGGTTTTAATAACAGAGAAAACTCTAACACGGACACCAAATTTAGAAAGGATTTTTGTCGAGTCTTTAGCCTAATGTATAACAATTCGATTAGTGCTGCCATAAGGTTAATCGAAAGGTCACTTTCTTTTCTAGAACCTTCCAGTAATTTTTGTGCCTCGAATGTTGGATTACAAATACACTATAAATATGAAAACATCAGACGAATGGATGAATGGACTAAACGAACAAAAGAGTGTGACATTATGCTAACCATTCGGTTATCAAGAATTACAAGTAAATACCGGTGTGTTGGATTTGGGAGGATGGTTGCTATGTGCTCGACCTAGGTCTTGACGGGGCGTCAATACTCAGATCTATAAGAGGTATGTGGGTGTAAGTCTGGTTGTTTCACACAGAAAAGATTTCCACTATCTAATTTAATAGGAAGAGCAAGACTCAGTAGGCGGTAGATAGCGAGTTGCCAAAATAGGAATGAACGTGTGTGAAGAGATAGTGTGTTAGAGAGAAAGTTGGATAGATACAGATCAATTCGAACCTTTACTTCAGGCAAATTAACAGTTATCTAAACAAACATAATTAAAAGTAGGTACATTAATACATAAATATATGGATAGATAGAATAATAAATAGTCGAGCTAGTCTCAGACAAATTAACAACTAGGTAAATAAATAAAGTACAGGTAGGTACATGAATAGACAGAATAAGATAGGTATAACTGTATACAGAATAATAAATCAATGTTCTACTTTTGACAAGTTAACAGCCAGGTAAACAAACAAAATTAAAGGAAGGTGGTCAAGCTTAGACATTAAGAAACAGCTATTTAACTTTAGTCAGATTAACAGACAGCTAAACAAACAAAATTACAGGTAGGTGGTCAGGCTTTAGACATTAAGAAACAGCTATTTAACTTTAGTCAGATTAACAGACAGGTAAACAACTAAAATGGATGTCCTTGCTATAGAGAAGTACATAAGCATAGAGACATATTTGAAAACAGAGCTCACTTCACCTTCATGTAATGAACTGGATACAAAGACGTACTTTGATGCAGTAAGGTCTGCTACCCCTTCATCATTGTTCCTGATCTGTTTCTTCCTGTGATAAGTGGCAATTTTCACTTTTTTATAATATCATTCTTATGCATGGCTAAGATAATAGTAATGTTTCTGATAGTGTTTCACTTTACCTAGCTAGCTAATGTTTCAAGTGGTGAAATATGAAAAGTGCAGTGTTGTAATATGTAATGATTTATTACTAAAGATTTGTCCCTCAATGTTACATTGTATCACAGTTATAGTACTACTTATAATACCATGCAGTACTAGCTTTCATTAACTTTGAACAGATATACTTTAATAACATCAAGCTTTCTCAAGATGTTCTTTTATTGTAAGTCCTCTGTTAAAAACATGCACAGAAAAATGGTACCATAAAAAAAATAGAAAGAAAATAAATTGTTATTTATCTTACAAAGTGGTAAATGGTTAAGTCCTCTGTTAAAAACATGCACAGAAAATGGTACCATAAAGAAAATGAAAGAAAATAAATCGTTATTTATCTTACAGAGTGGTAAATGGTTAAGTCCTCTGTTAAAAACATGCACAGAAAATGGTACCATAAAGAAAATGAAAGAAAATAAATCGTTATTTATCTTACAAAGTGGTAAACGGTTAAGTCCTCTGTTAAAAACATGCACAGAAAATGGTACCATAAAAAAAAATGAAAGAAAATAAATTGTTGTTTATCTTACAAAGTGGTAAATGGTTAAGTCCTCTGTGTCAAAATGTTTCTTGACAATTCATTTTGGTTTACTTCAAATTTTTCTATTCTCAACAGTATAAAATCTTGATCTAGTTTCTTAGAAAAAAACAAACAAAATTTATCATCCACTAAATGATGTGATGCAAACATTTCCAAACAACTGCAATTCTCAGAAAACATTTCATAACCAACAACACATGACAAAGGGTATTACATCATAGAAAAATACTACCTACTCTTAGCATGACGCAGAATCACAATGTGGAAGTGGTTGAAACAAGTCTCATCCTAGAGTGACTTCAGTCTCTTTGCTATCCAGTACTTTTAACCATTAAGTTTACACTGACGAGACATTTTCTCTGTCAACACCACCAGGATTCAACAAAGAAATTTCTTACAACATTTTGTTTCTAGTTCTTAATGTACATTATTACTAAAAATAAAGTAAAAAAAGTCAATACAGGCTAAATATCTATGTCACATTACAGTGAAAAACACACCTCTCTTTGATCCACCCACATTACAGCCAGACAATCATCATAAAATGAAACTAAATATGATGCAGTTTAAGCAAAATGATTAAATAGTACATTTAAACAACCTAAGAAATTTGTGAAAATTAAATGTCAATACTTATAAATGTGGATTATTTAACCATAAAAGCAGTTCTTTCCAGGGTGTTTATTACATCCGTATGGTTGTTTGGAACAGTTTATAGGATGAATCATATATACAAAATACCTTACATACATGAGTAAGGGATCACAGATCTGTATTTAAATGGTTTTTGAAAATTATATTAGGAGGAAATACAGCTGGGTGATTAACGGATATATAATCAATTACCCTCATAAGAATCAATTACATAAGCTAGTGCCAAGTAAAATAATTAATCAATCAAAATTATGTTTAATTAATGCCATGAAAATAATTAGTCTCCAATTAGTACTGCTTGTGATTATTTCAACTATCCAGTAATGAAAATTATGATTAAATCAATTAATGTAACAAAAATAATCTAATTAAAATTGGTGTTTCTGACTAGTGGTGTTTTCAATTATTCTAACTATACAGTTATTTAAATAATACCATTATTATTTTCAATTAAGTCATATTTGTTCAGCTTCATCAATTAACCACAACTCGTGAAAATATTTATCTAATCAAAACTGTTGTTTCCATTATTTAATATTTTCAATTATTACAACTGTTCAAGTAATAGAAATATTGCCAATCTGTTAGTTTGTGGTTAAGTACAAAGCTACATAATGGGTTATCTACCTGTGTTCTGCCCAAAGCAGGTATTGTAACCCAATTTGTAGCATTATAAGTTGTTGTTTTTTTAGCCATCTTGTGAGAATAGTTGATTAGTTGAATTTAATTAATTAAAAACCTGACAATCCAGTGATTAGCAAATTTCACTAACTGCCCAGCTCTAAGAGGGATCCACACACAATTATATACAAATTAAGATGGTATAAAAGCAAATGATGGAATAGACAATTATTATTCTGTTACTAGTAATGGAAGGCATGGTACAATGTTAAGTTTGAAATAATGAATAATGTCATTAGAGCTGTACCATTGAAATGGCTGCAACACCGAAGAAGCATACCACCACCTAATTAACACAAAATACAGACCGTGCAAAGCTGCTGCTATCAGTTTTAAAGTTTTGATAGACTAGAAATATATCCAGCTATCCAAGATCAGGGCATCTAGAAAGATCAAAGAACATTGGGCACAATTTGTTGTATGGGTGTTGCATACACTAGTAACTTTGCTACACAATCCATTCTTGATATATATAATTTCTAGGATGTGGCATGTCAGACCAGCTTTCACATGACCAGTTGTGTAGAAAGCTGTAACTTTGCTACACAATCCATTCTTGATATATATATAATTTCTAGGATGTGACATGTCAGACCAGCTTTCACATGACCAGTTGTGTAGAAAGCTGTAACTTTGCTACACAATCCATTTTTGATATATATAATTTCTAGGATGTGGCATGTCAGACCAGCTTTCACATGACCAGCTGTGTAGAAAGCTTTGCACAATGCACTCAATATGTTTCCTTACACCATCCAATCTATGAATGTGGTTATGGATTTTGAAAAAAAACATTTGCAGATTAATTTATGATTCATGTTGTACGTTAAGCCCATTTCACTTTTTATGATTATGTACATACTCATAATTATATCATATAGGCCAATTACAATGCATGGGTCACTTAAGAGTCAATAAAACTAAAAGTATATACAAACAAAAACACAGAGAACCAGTCACAGATAGTAAAAATAAATATATATGCAAGCCTGAAAGTACACAGAATCACACTTAACTGACTTACAGATACTGAAAATATAAATATAACCAATTCAGAATGCACACAATTGATCACCTTTCTACATAACCTATTACAAACAATAAATATATAAAATACAAACCAGGATTCGCATAGCTAGTCACCATTTTTGTGTAAAAGAATAAGACTTTTTCCATAACTTTACACACAATGTAGCATCACTAAATTATTATATTCCTACAAGCGAGTATTAATTAACACCTACCAATTATGTATTAGCATTACATGTTTTAAGATATTTTCATGAAAAGTGTTCTTACACATATATCATAATTTTTATGGAAATTTATTAATAAAGAAATACTTTTAACTACCTTCACATTTGAAGTGTGTATAAAAGAATTCCAGATTTGTTAATAAAGAAATACTTTTAACTACCTTCACATTTGAAGTGTGTATAAAAGAATTCCAGATCTGTTAATAAAGAAATACTTTTAACTATCTTCACATTTGAAGTGTGTATAAAAGAATTCCAGATTTGTTAATAAAGAAATACTTTTAACTACCTTCACATTTGAAGTGTGTATAAAAGAATTCCAGATTTGTTAATAAAGAAATACTTTTAACTATCTTCACATTTGAAGTGTATATAAAAGAATTCCAGATTTGTTAATAAAGAAATACTTTTAACTATCTTCACATTTGAAGTGTGTAAAAAGAATTCCAGATCTGTTAATAAAGAAATACTTTTAACTACCTTCACATTTGAAGTGTGTATAAAAGAATCTTAGATTTGTTAATAAAGAAATACTTATAACTACATTCACATTTGAAGTGTGTATAAAAGAATTCCAGATTTGTTAATATGCAAAGTGCTAATTGAAATACACAAGATATATTAAAAAAAAATGAAACTCTTTCAACTTCAATTAAAAAATAATACTTTAATAATATACCAGTATTTTGACTCTGTCTGTGAACTAATAGAATTAGTAACCTATTTTTGTATTGCATGTTACCCTTACAAAACACAATTCAAAAATATTGGCATAGAAGTATTACATTTTTGTAAAATTTAAAGTATTTTTGTTTTTACTTAGCAAATCATTTTAACAATATATTCTTCAAAGGGTAGAGCCAACATTACATTGTATATATATTTTATACAATTATATATTATATTGTATATAATATATACAAATCTTAAATCTTTTATTGTATCGATATTACAATATGGAGGTCATTTCCTTTAAAAAAATAGAACTTTTTCATGCTGAATAAAGACAGAAATGGGAACCAGCACTGGATAAAGCTAATGCCACACTAACGGCAATGGTTTTCGCTGGTATGCAATTATATCTTCAGAACAAACTTTGATCATTTTTCTGGTAAAAAACAAGAACTACACTAATAGAACTAGTATCCCATTTTCCTTAAAATACTTGTGTATCCATAGATACTAAGAATCTCCTGATAATGCATTTCCATCTTTTTAAATAGGAATAGTGATGAACAAATAAACTGTAAAATAAATGTCTGTCGATGAACATAACCATCTTGAAAGATAATGGACAGATCATATTCCATGTTTCTTGAACTTAGACCATAAAAAGTAATCTTAAACTCCATATTTAAGTAATCAAAGTAAATTATTTTTTGTACACCTACATGTTCTTGTACAAAACTTCTTTTTCAGCAGAAAGCTACACACAACAGGCTCTCTGCACTTTGTTCACCATGATGGGGGTAAAAAAACGATCACAAGTTTTATTAGTCATTTTACTAGAAGAAAATCTATCAAGTGATTCTCAATAGGGATGAAGTAGATGTATAGTGTGATAAAAAATAATTATAAATTTAACAATTTTCATATGATACTTTGATAAACTCTTAAGCAAATGACATGTTAGTTCTATTCCTTTTTATGTTTTTTTCTTTTGTTTATTCTACATTTATTGCAAGAACTAGAGAAATCCCAAGTATAGAAATTAAAATATTATACGAATACATTACTTATATATACAAAAAAATAAATAAAAATGTCGGACTTGAGGCAAAAATTCATGCCAAAATATAGATTCTCACATTCAATATACATGCATGTGTATTAGTACCTACTAAAGATTATAATACAAAGACCAGCAAATAAGTGGTATCTCATCTAGTATCCTTGAATCCTTGTTCTGAAAGGCATGCAATCATTCATGCAAGTCTTTTCCTATTGAACTGCTATGAAAGTAACTAACTGCTCAGCTGTGGCAATTTATTAAAAAGTTCATGTGTCACTATGCAACCTGTACAGGATTACTGTCTACATATGATTTTTCAATGATCATGACAGAAAAATTGTATATTTTTTCAATATCTATGGTTACTTATTGGCAAAGTGCCAAATTTCATAGCAAAATAAACACAACATATAAAATGTTCATATTTCAAGTTATATTGTATGTTTACATACTGTACATCTTTTTCTAGTAGGAGTTAAAATCAAATGCAGCATTTTTTTCAAATGTCATATTCTAGCAAGCTTACATATTAAATAGATAAATTGAACTGTTGTTGTGTATTTGGCCATTACTTCAATTTGAACTATTTGTAGAATTTTTTTTAAATATGCAGGTACCATATGTATTACAGATGGTTAAGAAAAATGCAAAATCATAACTAAATTAAATCACAAAAATATAAGACTATCACAGATAATTAATCATTAAAAAATTACAAACTACATACAAGATGATTTAATTACTCCACAGAAGTACACTAATTCTTTTTAATTTTCATATTAATATACATGTGAACAATATATAAGCACAATACACAGACTCACAAAAGATCAATCAGTTTTAGTACTACAACTTGCATGCTATCCATGTAGAAAATAATTAAATTTGATGCATCTAACTTTTGGGCCACACTATAGTAGCAGAAAACTACATAACAATAATCATTGGATAGGTGTATCTAACTCTGAAACACGCGTGCATTTTGGCAGTAAAACTCAAACAGATATATGTAAAAGGTCAGTAAAGAAATGTTTATTCCAAATTATCATGAATCTTTTTGTGATGTAATATCACACAAACTACAAATCAATAGGTCATATATGACATTATTTGCTACAGTGTGGTTGATATATCATAGCACGTTCTTGTTTACTTTCACTCACAAGTTCTTAGAAATATCAACAGTTTTCTCCCACTGATTCTATGGTTGCTCGACCCACTATGGGATCAAGAAAACTAGCTTGCTGGTTCACCAGTTCTTCTGAATGATAAAGTTAATTCAAATAAGAAATA
This sequence comes from Limulus polyphemus, assembly GCF_000517525.1. NCBI lineage: Eukaryota > Metazoa > Arthropoda > Merostomata > Xiphosura > Limulidae > Limulus > Limulus polyphemus. The sequence goes on along the minus strand of NW_013666584.1, from coordinate 300,861 downwards.
AGTAATCAGTGTTGGAAATGAAATAAATAATATTGTTTTATCAATCCTTACTGTGACTAACATATTATAACATGTTCTTTAATAATAATAGGTACACACATACATGTGCAAGTTATTAATTACTAATACATGCTTAAATAAACAAGAAAAGTGGACTTACACTTCTGTACTAATGAACGATAGAAACTCCGATAGAAAAAGGACCAGGATGAAGAAACAGCAGCATACAGACACAACTGCTCCAGTCAGTGTTGGCTGAGTAAGGTCTTTAGGTATCTTCCTGTAGATATCAAATCTAAAACAAAGAAGGATGTCAAATCTTTGTAAGAATGATTATTGTTATTCTTTAATGGTATTTATATACAAACATATATATTGTACTAATAGTTAATAGTAAAATGTTCTCAAAATCTAGTTTAAAAATCATGAACCAGTGTAAGTGAAAGTGCTTGGGTTATTAGCTTTTTCAGCTATCAACCAGTATAAGGTACACATTTTGGTTCTACATCCTGCTAGTTTAAGCTTTCACTATAGTAAATGCAAGCTTTATAACAAATACCACTGACCATCAAACAGTATAAGATGTAGGAGCATTAATAAATCTGATTATACTAATTTAATAGTTTATTTTATGCTACCATACCTGTTAAAACACTTAATGGTAAAAAACAAAACAACACTATAAATATACATGTAGAGATAGCTTACTTATACTTACCACTATATTCAACTAAAAATTATCTCTAAATGAATCAGACAGAAAGAAGAGTGAAAAAACTTTCTTTAACAATATGATCTGGAAAGTCCTCTATACTTAGCCTACATATACATGTAGAGATAGCTTACTTATACTTACCACTATATTCAACTAAAAATTATCTCTAAATGAATCAGACAGAAAGAAGAGTGAAAAAACTTTCTTTAAGAATATGACCTGGAAAGTCCTCTATACTTAGCCTATAGAAAGATGAATTTCGGTTTTCAAAAAAAGGGAAATTGGGGTAACTAAATGTATATTAAGAATAATCCTCATCTTCACATGGCTATTTAAGGCATATTAGTACCATGGTGTTTCTTTTACCATTGTTATGTCAGTTCTGTGTCACTTATCCAGGCAGAAGTCTTTAACACTCATTCAGGAAATCATTACAAAAGTAAAAGAATTCAGAAAATTAATTCAGCCATGTACTTTAAGATACAATATTAGAGAAATGAATGTTAAAGAAAAAGATTAGTCTTTAACTCTTTCAGCACGGGCTGATACATTTTGTATCACTTTGAATGGGGAAGGACATTTATGCAAAAAAACATACAGTATCTCTGAACATTCCTCACAAAACCTCATAACCTTTTGTTATAAAAGTTTATAAGTATTTTGTATACAGAGAAAGAAATTATTTTATTTATGTCTTTCTAATAAAAATGTTATTTATCTATAGTAGTTATTTGCACTCAAACAGTTAAAATAGGTCGAGGGCAAGGTGATTTTCACCTTATAGTTTTCATATTTAATTTGCATAATCTCTAGAACATCCTAAAAGGATATCAAAAGTTTTTTTTAAAGTAAATGTTCATATTTTATTTTCTAACTAGCCATTATCATCAACATACAATGCAATAAAATAATTAAAATTAGGAAATAGAAAAAGAAAAAGCACCTTTTACTTTTTTGTAGAATATCTTTAAATATTTTCCTTTTGTTAAATTCGTTATTTCAGGTCTTTTCCTTTTCACATACAGTTAACTTTTAATGTTTTTTATTTTCCTTCCTTGTCCTTTACCACTTATTATTCATCTCAACAAAGATCAACAGTTGCTTTGGGAGACATGCAAAATGTTTGTTCAGTGCACAATATTGAAAGCCTTGAGAACAGATGCAAAGCATAATTTATATTTTAAATATGTCTTGTCCTTTTAATTATGCATTTTAAAACATAACTAATATATAATTACCTAAAATATAATAGTAAGACCTAAATACAATTTAAACTGTATCTCTTAACTATAACATATTTAGGTAACAAACAACCATAATTGATATCGTCAATCATGCAGCCAACAATACTACAGTCAGTCACATGTACTCCATAATGACAACTGGGCACCAATTTCAAAATAATCTTTGTTAGATTATAGTTTAAAATCAGTTCTTTCTAGTGACTGTACACATAAGTATGTAACATCTACATTTAGGCTATAAAGCTCAAACAAATCTGTTGAAGGTGGGCATGGCACCTGTCAGGGGTTGAAAAAAGGTATCGCTTATTTTAACTGTATTCATTCAGAGAACTTTGAAATGAACTAGTCAAAATGTCATGTAAGAATTTTATAGTCTAGACGTACCTCTACTCAACTACAACTGTATTATTGAAGATACAGATGCTAAGCAGAGAATTTTCATAGCTTGTTGGTCATGTGACTATATGTCTGAAGTTTTAAGTAGTTTTTTTTTAAAGTTTAATTTAAAATAAAGGGCTTAAAACTTGGATAAAACAAACTTCAAATCATAACATACATTATAATATTAATTTCATTCACATACAGTATTAGTAAAGTTGTTTAATTAAATTTTGAATGTAACACAGTGACTTGCACAGAAAAGTGTTTAAAGGGGGCTCCCATTGCGAAAGGGTTAATAGACAAACCTTTTTTTTTACTTGTATACAGATTTGAAAAGAGGTACATGATTGATCAAAAGAAAGCAATAGTTTATCACATTTTCCTATTCAAATAGTACATATTAAAGATAAAGATAAACACTAAATGAATAAAACAGTATCCTTAAACACAACACTGTGCTGTCTTTCATACACTAAATGAAGTTGGCATGTCCTTTCTTGGGGTAGCAATGATTACATGTTATAAATAACAAAAAAAAAATCAAAATATGTTATAATTCCCTAAGTCTCTTTTGGAGCTTCTAATTATTAAAACAATGTCATTTTAATATATTCAATTTCAGTAAATTACAAGTAGAGTGAGAGTGATTTAGCAAAATATCATCAAATCAAATAACTTTTTTGTATGTGTTAATATAGCATGGTTAGAAAGACTTAAACAATTCATCGTATACATTTAGAATTTAATATTATTCTGAATACTAAAATTAGAAAACAATTATTGAAAATATACACACATTAATGCAGTCAGTGTATTATTAGTAATCATTTGAGATTGTTTCCACTATAAACATTAACAGGTTTTTATAGTTTAAATCTAAAGAAACTGTAAACGTGTATAGATCTTTAAAACTACATCACATATATAGATACATACAGAACAGACAGAAAACAATTCTAATGTCAGTTGATTGTGTTGTATCTATCAGTAACCCTCATGATTAAACAGAAAAATACAAAATGCTGTATTACTACTGGTAATGTTACTATTATATATACATATATATATATATATATTATTCTAAATACTAAAATTAGAAAACAATTATTGAAAATATATATATATATATATATATATATATAT
>NW_013666584.1:279780-296474 GCF_000517525.1 Limulus polyphemus | reverse complement strand
AATATATATATATATATATATATATATATATATCAGAATAATAACAACGAAGTGTATCCTCTGTAACAAATTTACTATAAGTACTTAATGAGATACATCAATTACACAAGAAAAATAAAACGTATAATAATTTTAAAAAGAACAAATTTTAAAACAAAAAATCACAAGTTTGCTTTTCTTTTTAAACTTGTGACATTGTATTTCATTTGAAGAGTCTACAATTTAGGATTGTGACAAATATTTGGTTGGTACTCAGCCTATTTGGATGCTTTGCCAGATATTACTGCCTATTCCACAGTAAAACTTTTCATATTTACCAAGGAGTAAAACTAAAATGTATTATAAGTAGGAAATCATAGAAACATAACCAACAAACACACACATAAGGACAATTAATTAATAACTTTATTAATGTTGAACAGTTATAACGTTACCAAGTTTAATTATTTTTTTACTAAAGATTACAAAAAATAATTTAACAAACTCAGATATCAGTAACTCTGATTTGTGTTTGTGTTTGCATGAATCCATTTACTTGTGATATTTTCCAAAGCATATGATCCTGCTTTCTTATGTGAAATAAACACACTTTATTAAACTTGGCAAAATAAAATAATTTTTGTATAGTGAGTGAATATTAGTTTTCTAAGCAATCGTCTTCATCTTTATTAACATAATTGAACCTATTTTAACCAGTCTTTTACTAAATAATTAGCCATCAGCAACCCTTGTTTTTTTTGCTTTTTTAATATTCATTTCCATGAGGCACTGTGTTTTCTTATTAATACACATTTACCAATCACTTCCCAGAAAAAAGTCTTTGGTAAGTTTATGTATTTTTTTTAGATTCTTGCAAAACTACACTCATAACAGTATATTATACCGATCTTATCACAGATTTACTGAAAGCACACTGCAAAGTTTACTTTCTCATTCAGTACTTAAAATTTAAGGAATATGAAGCTTAATAAAACACTGGACATATCCAATTAAGATTACACTCTTCACAAAATTATCTCTGAAAGTGGTACACACTAGACAGGTCTAACTACGATACGAGTATTCACCTGGAATTATTATATGATTTTATGTTAAAAGTATTTTTATTACATCCAACTTAGCCTGTAATTTACCTTTTTCCAGAATATCACATTCACCCATATGTTCCAATGTCCTATGAAACTAATAAAACTATATAAAGATACATATATAACTACTAGGTAGCCAGATATTCAGTTTTTGAATGGAACACCATCTGTTACATCTCTAGATATCCTGAACACTGGGTTTAAAATAATGTAACTACAATGTGCATACAATTAAATGGTTATCTCAACATCCTTCTTGAACACTAAGGAATTGAAACCACATGAGGTCAGCTATGACAGTGATATATCTCTTAGGATTAATCAATATATATCTTAAAAAATTATCATTTTCATTAAAATGGCTCAATATGTGAAGTAATGTTATGTTTTTGTTTTTTTTCCTTTACTTTTGAGTTTAAATTTTCAAATGGAAAAACTGACATGGAACAAGATTACTAGACATTATCTCCAAAGCTCAAAGTCGTGGAAAAGAAGTGGTGATTACATTAAACAAGTGTTTGTGCATAATTTGACTTTTTTTATTTTAACTTTTAACATTTCAACAAATACTGTAGTTTGTCATACTTCAATTACAAGGTTTCAAATAGGTACATGTGGTTTCACTTAGGTTCTTTTTTGTCCATCCTGTACATTTAAACACTAAACATATACAAGTTACAGTATTTGTTATTTAACACATGTTCAAACAGGACATACTGATATATACATATATAACTAACTGTTTATAAAACTTATGAAACTGCTTTATACAAGTATGCAAACAATTGCATTTTTAACTATATTTATAGACACACAGATGACAAAACACAATTACTCGCATACTTGTGCAAAGGAGTTTCGTGAATCTTATAAGCAGCTACTTCTAAAACATTTTCTTGTAAATATAAATTAATCAATATATATATATATTAAGGATGCACTCATTTATTCCTGACAATGAAGATTACATTAAGAAGTTGTTTTTATCAGTATTTTACTGAAAGACACATTAATGAAATACTTTATATACACCGTTCGGTATTTTCTTGTTTCACATATTAAACTATGGACTCTTAGTAATAGTTGTATGGTTTCTTTCTTTCCAATAAATATATTAATATTACCCATGTCTTCCATCTTGTATTGTTGAAATGTGACTCGTATCATCTTCTAGTATGTTCGGTATGTACATAAAAGTTTCCCTTACAATTAATACTTAACTGAATTTTTGTTATACTGTAAAAAAAAAGTAATGAAAAAATGAAACAGCATATGCTATATTAATACTAAACTACCAGAAACATACAAAACATTTGTGGTCAAATTGGTATCTTTATTGCAACAGTACTTCTTTAAATACCAGATTTCTACAATAATATGAATTCTAATTGAAGACACCATAATCTACGAGTCCACTTGTCTTAGGCCTAACAGTAGTTAAACCTTTATTAAATACAGCCTATTTTTAATAGAGATAAGTTAACACTGTAACTTATATACAATTTTAGTTAGGGCTAAACTTTACCACACATAATAATATCAGTAACTAAGCTTCTAATGTTATTCTATGATCTAATGACAGACCTTTTTTAAAAACGTTTATAAACTTTTAATATGTTGTACAAAATATCAACTGAAGTATATTTACATTAGATAATTCATAAAGTTTAAAACAGCATGCAAGCTATTTTCACAAAATGATACTGAATATATTTAATCCTTTAAAAACTGTCAGCTTAACCCTAAGAACTTTCTTTGTAAGCAATCAATCATTTATTATGCTTACTAGCAAAAAAAAATACATTTTTCTACAAGGAAATGTCCTCCTAATTTTCTTAATGACAAATTATTTAAAAAAAACTCAATTTATATTCAAGTAAACACTTGAATTTTATGTTCTATAAAACATAATTAATCATTAATTGCTAGACTACGGCCACCTAGGACATGTTTGTTTTTGGTCAGAATAATTATTAAACTGTTTAGCATTCAATAAACAAATCTATAAATTCTATCCATTAAAATATTTTTTCTTTCAATTTTATTCCAGAAACAAAAAATAAGCAATGCCATTTACAGAATTTATCTTACAATCTGTTTACCTTCTCACATCAAATGCCATTATTATTGTGTTGCTTCTGTAGCAAAGTGGTAACTTCTGGATGTCCTCTAGCAATTATGTTTATACTTTAGAGATGGGTCCTAAAAATAAATGAAAAATAACAATAAGACTAATAATTTGCTGACACTCACTTATTGTCAAATATCTGACAAAAAAATCAATTTTACAGACACACACATAAAATACAAACTTTTACAAAGAAGTTAAAAAAGAAACAAGTCACCATTACCATACTTTTATAACAGGAAAACAGACATAACCACACATGTGCTTTTATTTCAAAATCAAGAAAGAACTTCATTCTATTTGGACTTTGAATATTGATGAGCTACAACAACTATAATGATTATAATAATTAATAATAATAATTTCAAACAAAATATAGTATCCCAAATTATAAGTAATATAAATTACCATATTGTAAGCTTATCAATATTCATGATCATGAAATTATAAACTGCAGAATGACACTAAATAAGAATGACAATGAAAATTTTTCCAGTGCAAAAGTTTCACCGAACTTGAAAACAAATCAGTCTCGTAATTCACTATTACTCATTTTTTAAGTTGTGTGAGAGGTGATCGTAGCTCATTAATATTCAAATTTTTGGACTGCTGGGTATTTAATACTTGAAAGGCCATTCCCAGCTGCCAGATATCTAGCCGTTGCATAAAAAAGAAATAAGCTGGTGATTTTATTGAGGTATATGTACTGCAAGTTATTAAGTTTGAGCTTAATAATTTATAAGAAAATGAATGAAAAAAATATGTTAGGAAGCCTAGATCCCCTTGACCTAAATTCATTTTTAAATATAGTGATTATTACTTCTTGCCCAACGAATATTAATTTTGGAAACAGTTTTTTTCTTAATTGTTTTCTTCTAGTAATATTGGGATTAAAATTGAGTGTGAAATACATACAGACTTTAACCCCAGTGTTATGCAAGAAAACAGCTACCTTCAAATTCTTAGAATCAATATTTCTATAAATAGATCTCAGAACTATGCTCTTTGACATCTAGCCCTTTTCAATGCAATCAAACACTCCCATGAAAAGTTTCAAACTTTATCAATAACCAAACTTAAATCCTTATCGCTATCAAAAACACAAGTTAATAATTTTCACAATAAAAATAGCTCTGTCACCCAGCAACTGATCTTCCAAAGCAGAAACTTAGTATATGTAACATACACGAGAGTATTTCGAACCTTTTCATTCCACCAGAAAAACAGCCACTCATAAAATACTGTCTAAAGTCCTGACAATTTTTAGCTTTAAAATCTAATTATTTTATGTTCTTTATTTTCAATGCTATGCCTTAAACAGCAAAAGTATAAAGATCCTTTTTATAAGACTAATATTCTTAATATAACAAGTTTTTTCCATAAGCTTAGAATCATCAGCAAGTTTTGAAATATTCCTGTTCAAAATATGGTCTAAATTTCTGATATATTCAATGAATAACAATGGTACAAAAACAGACCTTCTGAAGGTTACCACTAGTAATAATTTTCAAAATGTAAAGATTCCCATTTTTTCACCAGCCTCCGTTTTCTAAAACTATATCAGTTCCCTTCCACTTCAAAATAACTATTACATAAAAATTCATTAGCCAAGAGCCCTTCTACTTACAGACTTGTAGTGAAAATAGACTTACCACAATATCTAAACTCTAGTTTCCACTCTCCATATATCAAATGTAAAATTACATATAGTTATGCCTAAAAAAAAGCTGCCATGACAAGAAGTTACAAAATACATAGATATTTTAAGAAATACTGCATTATATGACCCAAATATTATATAATCTCATTACTATCAATATGCACACCAAAAAGGAACTGGTAACATTTCACACAAAGTCTCATTCAAAGAATCCTGTTGTTGTTTATCCTTCATAATTATAAAGCAACATCCCTTTATCTTTGAAAAAAACTCTTTCTTGTTCTACTTAACAACTGCATGAAAATTATTTTTCTACTCAGTAAAACAAAAACCTAAAGTATTTTGACTTAATGCTAAGGTCAATTATAATCAACATCTATAAAACGGTCCCTGCAAAAATGCTGTGAAAACTTCAAATTTATAGTCTTTTGGCAATGCTTGAGTCTTTATAAAAATGCCACAGTGCACCATTTCAAACAGCTTGTAAAAACATGGTGTCACCCTAAGTACTTTTTCTTATTCTTACTTTCTTCCAACAGAAATGAAAAAATTTACCGCTAAGTTACCATTATTACTCCCTGAAAATAACTTCATTTTTAGCCATATTATGCAGACAAGTCTATTACTATCCATAGTAGTATTTTATTTTTTACATCACTTATAACTTAAGGTCAAAAAGGGACCCACTGACCCATCTAGACCACCCACACCACAAAATTAAACTTTAAAATAAAAACAAGAGGGAATCCTTAATAGCCACAGCACTTGAAATTCTGTTAGGTAGGATTAGAGTAAATTAATCAATAAGACCTTTAAAGTAAATTAATCTATGAGACCATGGGCATGGTCAAGTACATCAATCGAAAATGTTTGACCTCCTGAGTCCAAAACTGTAATTATATCTCAAATCTATCAAGAGATGACAGAGCTATGCCGTTGTTAATAAAGCAATCAAAGCTAGTTTTTAATCATTCAAATATTTATCAAACCTTCCCTCAAACTCTCATAAATTAACTGCATCCACCACATTCTGAAGGCAACACATTCTAAAATCAACTACCCCGTTAGAAAAATATAGCTGTCTTAACTGAAGATGACTACTACCCTGCCAAAATTTATATTTGTGTCCCCTAGTCCTTTCTTTCTCCCCATTAAGCATAAAAACGATAACACGTCAACACTATCAATCTCCTTATTGGGAAAACAGGAGTAATTATAACAATAGAAGCAACAGAAGAAATAAGAATGTTGTTATATTTTTTAACATGAACAAATCATAAATGTAGCATACTGGCAAAATTTATGATTATATCTATAAACAGAATTATGACTATTTGTTGTGAGAGTATAATTTTCTCTCACTGAACACTCCATGGTCGTTTGAATACAGTAATCCATTGAACTTAACTTGAATTCTCAATTTGTCTTCGGATGGGAGGTACTACCAGGTTGACAATAAAGTCTTCACACATGCAACAGTCTGTGTATCTTGACATAAAGACAATCAATGCACATTTGTGTCTGGAAAAATAGAAGCTGAGAAGTGGCTATGATGAGTGGGATCTTGACGTAGCATTTTTGAAAAAGGGCTCTTATGAAGACTTCATTATTTTTAAAATGAACAGCCAGGGCTCTTATGAAGACTTCATTATTTTTAAAATGAACAGCCATTAGCTTAAAACTGTAAGAATTACTAATGTCATTCCATATCAAAAAGTCCAAATTAGCATTTCACCTCTACTTTTCAAAACTTTTATGATAAATATAACCAGAAACAATTTTCAAAACCCCAAACCAAACATTCTTCCAAATAATCAAACCTCAAATCTATTGGCTTCACATCTTATAAACTTCAAGACCCTTCTCAAAGAGTATCCCTCACCTTTACATTATCTAAATATAGTTTTAAACACTCAGTAATATTTAGTGTTTTTTCCAAACATTTCCAAGCCTATGAAAGTTAAACCTATAATTCACAGAACTCCCTTCCATTAACCTGTTGAAAAGATTTTACTTGTCACATAAATTTTGACTAAAGGAATTTTAATTGTTATATACATATATACAAACACACACACATAAACATGGTGTTACCTAAGCACTTTTTGATATTCCTACTTTCTTGCTATAGAAACAACAACAAAAAACTTTACCACTAAGTTACCATTATTTCTCGCCTCAAAATAAGTTAACCATGCACAATAATTTCACTATGGCATTTTTATAAAGACTCAAGCACTGCCAAAGGACTCTGTATATTTGCACGTTTCACAGCAATATATATATATAGATATATACACAGAAATATTATTAAGGAGAATAATTGTTTCAATTTTTGCAATTTATGATATAATGAAACTAAAGATTGATGACAAATGCATTATTACTAAATAACGACATATACCATAACATTTAAATATATACATTTCATTGCAAATGTATCTAGCTACAATTTACAAATAAAAACAGCCATATAAGAAGTATTTCAAAATAATGGTTTTTTTCTTAACGGTTTTAAACAAAGCCTTTATCTCATATTAAAAAGTTCCATAAAATTAGGCCTTACAAGTACAAGTATGCCACATTAACTTGTCTGAAAACTTGAAAGTACATTATTATACTAAATTCAAACTTCATACTACTAGGATGAAATAGTGCCTCCAGTGGCAAAGCTTTATATTTACACATGCTAGAAACTGGGTTTCGATACTTGTGGTTGGGCAAAGCCCATTATGTAGCTTTGTGCTTAACTATAAACAAAAAATATTTCACTGTTATATAACCAAGTGACTTGCTTAACATACGAACACTTTCTTCTTATAAATTTAGTATTATAAGGAATACTAAAATAACGTAAATAGAACAAGGCTAATGTTGCAAATCCAAAACCGTAAGCCTAAATATATAAATAATACATGCCATAAACGTAAAAGGTGTGTATCACTAAGATAAATTACTAATAATAATTAGTAAGCCCCATCTTAGATTCCTTTTTAACAAATGTTAATTTAGAACTATTGTATTATTATATATCGGTATTTAATTATTAAGTTAATAGCTTAAAATTCAACATGTTGATGTGTAATTTTTTTTAAATTTAATCACATACCTGATCTAGAGACCAAGTTCTAAGGCCAGCATATTGCCATACTATTACTATTAAGTCTTACTATGTTACTGTTAGTCAACGTGCTTATAACGTATAAAGTTTGATTAAACACTTAGAATTGGTATTATTGTGGAAAATACAGTTACGATACTGTCCATACCAGTAGCATGAATTTTGCCATTTGAGTTGGTCATACATAGTCTCATAGTCGTACTGAGATTCTGTCAGTCATACTACTAGTAATAGTAGTATTACTATTAGTATTAGACATTGTCAATACACTGTGTTACAATCTAGATTAAATTTTCAATACTACTATTTTTAAGTTGTTGAATGCTTTGCCAGAAAAACGAACAAAATTTGCGAATTGAGTACATGATAAAAGATGAACATCTTTGAAACCATACCTTATAAATCTTGTCAACTTAAGCAACTAGTGTAGATTTACAAGTAAACTGTAAACGTTACAACTTACAAAATTCAGTCCTAACAAGTCTCCATGACATGCATAGTTTACACGTTTAGGCCCACGTGCTCTCTTGTAATTGGTTAATAAAAAACATGCTAAGCAAAGTTAACTTTAGAGAAAGTAATATAGAAAAAACAGTTTTATATTAAAATATGTTAAAATAAAAAATAAGTTTTAAAAATCTATATTATTATTTAAATATGTATAAATTGCCATCAGTATTTTACGCAAAATGTCGTATCTAATTATCTGACATAGCAGAGGGACTATGTAGTGTTCTTCCGTTCTAACGATAATTTAAATAAAATATTTTCCTCACAAAAGATTTTATTCCTATATAATAATATCTTAAAAATGAAATACCTGATTACTAAAAGACGATTAAAAAACTATCCCTAAGTAAAAAGTAACGTAAATGTGTGCACTTTATTTTGATGCGGCTGAATACCACATCTTCCAAAGTGTAGCTTGTTTCATTCATAAACCCATAAAAACACGTCAATGAAACGTAGAATATAGTACGTCTGCTGAGGTCGTTTGAAAGTGGCTGTGTATGAAAGATTATGAAGTGAATTGACACGGAGTGTTGAAATACTATTTTATTCAGAGTTTTTATTATTGTTGTAATTTGCTTTATTTTTGACAAAGAAATATATCATTCATGCCTGTCTTCCTTGTCGACGGAACAAGACGTTCAAGACAGAAACGTCTAGGCTGTGACGTTGAGAATATGTCGTTGAAGTTAAACCTCTTAACTATGGAGCAGCTACAACAATATCTTGAGGATGAATGTTATAAAAATCACGGAGAAAATTTGTTGCCGTTTTTGCTTTTAGACTGTCGCCCATTTTTATCCTATACGGAGTGTCACATTATGACAGCAGTTAATGTTCATTGTCCAGCGTTACTACGAAGACGCTCCGGTGGACGATTACCTTTAAGAACAATAATTCCTAATTCAGAAATAAGGGAAAAAGTTCTTCGTGGTGAATATTCTCACGTAATTTTGTACAGTGAACACGGACAAGAGACATACTTGTGGGGAAACTCTCCCGAGGAAGCTGTAGTAAATTCTGTAGCTAGATGTCTCAGCTTTGAAGCCGGGATTAAACGTTTATACTATTTATCTGGTGAGTACATATATTGTAATTTTAAATCTTAAATTATAAATACCAAATATTGTTTAAAGTGTATACGAACAACCTAAATGATAGTTTAAATTCCAGCACTCATAAATTTTAATGGCTTGCCTGAAAGTATATTCACGTTATTTTCAAGCTGTAGTATAACGGGAACATGGAAATTTAAATTTTTTTCTGGCAGAGCACAGATGTCTTATCATAAATTAATAATATAACTTGAAAATAAAAACATGATTATTCACTTCATTATTATTTTGTGAACACTAAGGTTAAAAAGTAAAATAATATAAGTAAAATGATTAGCTTTGAAACCAATCAACTAAAATCACAAAGTTTTCTTGTCTAACAGAAAATAAAATAATTCTTAAAAGTTCTTTTTAGAAATTCCTAAGTTCAAACACAGTAAACAACAACAAAAAAAAACTTGGTAATAGGGGTTTTAATGTACGTAGCTTATCCGTACCGTTAAAATAATAACGTCAATTTTATAATAAGTGGACACTTTTTCAACCAATGTTACATCGTACATGCAACTAAAACAAATCCAAAAATGTTTATTTTAATTGTTTTTTACTGTCATTTCAATAATACTTTTTTGGCTTGGAACATTGTAACGCATATACTGAGGAGTTGAGCATGAAATGCTCCTAAATTTGATTGTCAATTTGTAGATTTATATCCCAGATTCTTCTGAGTTTGATACATATTATTTTCTAAAGGTGTTAATCATCCTAGGATGTATACAGCTGTTTTTAAGACTACCTTCAAACAATAAACTTTTTCTAACATGGGTTAGATCATATTTGGGAGTTAAAAGTGACACGGGGCGATACCATCCTTAAAAATTTCCGTGTTTAACATAATTGTCTTAACTTGGATGTTTCGAATATAGATAACATTGATGGCACATTTCACGTTCATCTTTTACGTCTACGTACTTTAAGAAATGCGCTTACACTTATGTAAACACTTAGCGCAAGTTGGTACATCTAGTACCAGCTTTCCACTCTTAACGTAGTGGTACCGTAACGTACCCACGTGAACGTTGCATCTCGCCCAACTGATTTATAATAAGGCTGCTAGTGTGTGGCATATACATGTACACTGCTGTATTTCATTCATTCCCGGCGTGGTCTCTGACGTGAAACCTCGTCGTAATATTTTCTAATAGGAAAATCTAGGACATCGTTAGCTTTGGGGAGCAGTGAAGCATGACAAGGATAAAATGACCTTGATCTATATCAAACTTCATTCCCAATATATATATACAACAATTTTATAAGTGAATAAAAGATGTATCCAGGTTTGTGTGTGTTTTAATTCACCAATAAAATGTTTGAGCTGTTGTTTTTAAAACGGCCATATTCCTCCTGTATTGATCGTTCTACGTAGAAGTGAGGCGGTACATGTTTGTGTACTATATTATCTCGATGTTCTATGCTCTTACTTTACTATCGATTGGCGCGATTCGCCATTGGTGGCATTACTCGCCTGCTCCGAATGACAACATCCCGCGTGTTTCTGAATGAGAACGTCCTTCGTCTCATTGGTTAAGCCGATTACGGCCTCACAAAAGACATATTTGTAATTACTCGTGTATGGTACACAAAAAAATCTAAAATCAATAAAGTTGCCATGAGAATAATACTCTTGTTATTCTTATTTTGAAAAATCTGCGTGGTGTAATCTGACATTTTCTGATAGCGTTGATGTATATATTGATTTAAAAGTAAAGGGAGATTGGTTGAAATATTTGTCTACAAGTTTCGAGATCGGAAGAAAACAATTGATTCACAAAACAATTGATTTTATACCACACAACTGGACTGATGTTGAAATATCCACTCTTACCTAATCGTATAAAATAACAAACGTGTATGATGTTAGCCAACCCATACATGTAAAAATAGCTGGAGTGAGAATAGAGGACAATGCAGGTTTAGAATAGTTATTTTTCGAAACTCATTGACTCGTTTTTGATAAAGAATGGCGCTGAAGTTAGGTTTCGGTCAGCAGCTCTATGACTGATATATAGCTACACACGTACAAGGCGTGGTATATAATAACTTGCATGTAATGAAGTAGAAACGCAGCTATAGTTAGACTGTTTTAAATTTCGACAAAGCAATTTGGTTCGAATAACTTGTATCCTTTTCACCACAAAAATATTCTTGGTTTTATGATGAGTAAGTCACATTATTGGTTTCCGAAGTATTCAACATAAAGTCCTTTTAGAGAACAGTGTTGCTCTCATAAGGAAAAATTGTATATTCTTGGATCTTTGCCTGTCCCACATAATACATTTTAACTGACGAAAACCGCAATCGTATGAGAAATTCTTTAAGGCATTCATACGTCACAAGGACGACGGTGACGTCACTTGTCCATAGATCGTCGAAAAATGTGTAATTAACTTTAAAAGAAACCGATTATAGATATCAAACCTGGTGACGATTACACTTTCTAGAATGTGTTCACCTTATTACGTTTTCCGGACATGGGCTAGAAATGACGTCACAAACAAAATACACACCCTCCGGTATAGGTTACCTCAAAGTAATGGTGAAAGTATGAAACCATGCGTTATTCTTCCTGCAGACTGACGTGAACACTTTCCGGTGAGTTTAACAGTCTTTTTGATGACATCATTATATAGTCACCGTGAAAGTGAAGTAACTTGCGTTTTAAGAAAATGAAGCTCCAACTCTTAAGCTTATAGGCCTGATCACAGTTTAAATTTTCGTAATCACTGTAGTTTAACAGGAGAACAATTAGATTATAAACACAGTGAACTATAACGACTGGATGGGGCGGGGACATTGTATGAGAGGAAAAGCATCCCATTGTTTAACATAAATGTTTTACGTGTGTTCTTGGCTCTTGTACTACTATAACTTACTGAACTACCATAAAGGTGAAAGCCATGCGGATTAATTATCTGCAACCAGTGAAAGAGTTGATAATTTGAAGTTTTATGTGGTTTTGTAGACAATAAAATGAGAATGTCGAACTTACCAATTTAGATGTAAATAAATAAATGTTAGATTATTGCCAAGAGGATGTTAAACGTGCCACTATTTCACTTCAATAATGTCAATTACGTTTGAGAATGTCGAACTTACCAATTTAGATGTAAATAAATAAATGTTAGATTATTGCCAAGAGGATGTTAAACGTGCCACTATTTCACTTCAATAATGTCAATTACGTTTGATAAAAATACAGGATTTTCGTTATTTACATGTATGATATGGGGTGGTGGTTGTTGGGTAGGAGGGGTTACGGCCAGAGATGTATTTAATCATAATAGGTTTCACTTACCCAACCTTAATTTATAACATTAAGTATTTCTGGTTATTTGTTTTATACCGCAGTGTTCCTTTTGCTTGCTATTAAGTTATTTTAGCTCTGGTCTGCATGGCTATACATTTGACCAGATATCAATAATAATAATGTTAACAGTAATAGATTAGAAGGATATTATAGTGAATTTAGCTGTTTGCAACATAATGCGCGTTGAAAATTGAGATTCCAATAAATAATAATAATGCAAGCTGAACAGTAAACAAAATTCGAATCTCGTTCAGAAACTGTATCACGATGTATTGGAAGAGATAACGTCCCACCCGATTGTTATTAAACAATCAACCACGATGGTTTAAGCTATTTGTAGAAACATTAGAAATATATTGTATTGCAAGTGCCTAATCACAACAATGATAAAGTAGACACATTCCAGTGACGTAATCAATCTTGACATAAGGCGTTAGTAATTATTAGGTACATTTGTTTTGAATACTATTTTAGACGGCCTAAACTTGTTGTTTGAATGTGGTATACGCCAGTGTAAAATGTTTGTTTTCCAATAACGGTTAACGGCTTTGAAAACTATTCTGCTTGTCAAGAATCACAAAAGATGATTCTAATATTTGACATGTTGATAAAATGTATCGGCAATAACATTTTCTTTGACTCCCGTAAACCTAAACAGGGTTGAGTACGTTATATTAAAATAATTTTGAATAAGCAAATCAATAAGTTGCGCGACAGCCGCATCTAATAAGTTGCGGTGTATCAGAACTATGTTTTGACGTTGTTCAGAGTAAGTAGTATGATGCCACGGAAAATTGATCGCTTTTAGGAAGGGTACGTAGCAGCCCTCTCCGCCACATTGTTCCATTACTCAACTAAAAAAAATAAAAAATCTATCGTGGATTTTGAATTTATTTTCAAAACGGGAGTTATCCCTTGCACTTGATTACGTTGGAAAGCAAAGAAATGTGAATACACTTATGGAACCACCATCATCCAGAAAGACTTAACAAGACGTTGTAAGCAACGTGCGGAGTTTTGTAAACAGGTGAGTATCTACGAGCAAAAAACGTTAGTGTGAAAATGAGGCCAACAGAATATTGTTTCACCATGGTGAAGCTTCGAGCCACATCTCTCGTGCAACTGTTACATACTTCGTGTAACTAGAGAATGAAAAGGGTATCATGCTATTTCTACGAGACAAACGGGCGCTGTTGCCCTCCTACACTAGGTTGATTATGAAAAGTGGTGTGCTTGGGCATGAGATCATTGCGACAGATACTTTTGCAATGGAAAATACACTGCAGGGTATTGTCAAGAGTGCAGTTGTCAGAAATGCGACAGATACTTTTGCAATGGAAAATACACTGCAGGGTATTGTCAAGAGTGCAGTTGTCAGAAAGCATGACCGGAAGTAGCGAAATGGACTGTAACGAAGTGGTTAAATTTCAAAATCCTTTTAATGTAACGTACTCAATCTCTGTGTACTAGAGCAGCAAAAAATGACCGTTAGTATTACTTTTTGAATGACATAATGACAAGGATATAAAATTAAAGAAACTGACTTGAATCAACAGTTTTATTTGCCATTCTATTAGTTACTGTACTTTTAACTCCTGCTACTTTACCTTAAGAGGTAGATGTTTAAAGATACACAAGTTGATTCGACTTATTATTTATAGTTTTTAAAATGTGCTCTTAAACTTATTTCCGAAGAATTGTTTAAAATATATTATTTGTAGTAGTTAGAATTACTAATTCGATATAATTTTAAATAGGAGGAATGCGAGATTTCCGCCCCCGCTACCCTCATCTTTGTACTAAAAGCAGCTCTCTTGTGGTTGGTGATGACACGCCCAGAAGCACGAATAACTGGACATCTGAACGTTCTCAAAGTGACCATGTACATAGTAGTACTACCGAAGTGATGAAAATATGGACACTGAACTCCGTCGTCAAAACAAAGCCCAATTCTTCTGTAACTGACACACAGACCTCTCATGTACTATTCCCGGCGCATGAGCAGGAAGAGCCTGTGCAAATTTTATCTTACCTGTTCCTGGGGAGTGCTTACCACGCTTCCAGTAAAGCTACTCTTCAGCACTTGGGAATTACTGCTTTACTGAATGTCTCCCAGACGTGTCCCAACCACTTTGAAAACGATTTCACCTACAAAATAATACCAGTCAAAGACTCTGGAAGCGAAAATATAGCTTCTTGCTTTAACGAGGCTATAGAATTTATTGGTGAGTATATATTTTCAAGTATTGTTATTTGTATACGAAGGGTTACAATTTAAACAATTATGGTAAAGTTCAAAGTATATGTTAAACAAGATGAACATCGTGCATTTTTCTTAATACGTAATGTTAATAACCTGCTTTTGTCAAAAGAAAAACCCTCCTTGTGTGTATGTATGCGTTTCCTGTTCCTCTTATTATTAGATTTTTTAAATAAATGGTAAACATATGCACGTACTTGAATATCTTTCAACCAAATTCAATCGACAGATGGCGCTACATATCGATGGATAGACGCGACAGTTTCTATAGGTAAAGTATATACTTTATACAGGTATAACATAAAGAGCAAACAAACAACGGTATTGAAAAATTATGAATTTTAAAATGAAGTAGCGATCCTACTACAGAAAGTGAAACAAAAAATTAAAACCACAATCACATTTATAAAATTTAATCTCTACTTTGGCAGCTTTACACACTTCTCTGTAGGCCGACGTAAGGATTACATTTCATGAATTTTAGTTTTAATTCCTGTAAAAGGGATAGCTATCGGGGATATGGCTATACTGAAAGTTTATAGATGTTGTGTCCATTTCATGGACATATAAAACTGAGCAAATAAACTGGAAAAATATGGATTGAAGATAGCTTTAAAATCTATCAACTTAGTATCACTTGTTTGTGTACTTTTTATTGCATTTATTTTGTTGTTGTGGATACTACTTATAGCAATCCCCACATTCCGTTAAAATTTTAATTTTTCCCCTCGTTTATTAATAATAGAAGCTTCAACTTGTGTTAAAGTGAATTTTGGCGGATGTACTAGCTACCCTGAACAAATTGTTGTAGAATAGATGTCGTTTGTTCTCGTTTTCCCGGAAACCGTTAGGAGTACTTCCTCCTATATATAAACATAACGGTTACTTGTCGATTAAAGTAATTGGTTGCGACCTCCGAATCTCGGAAACACGTTGATTTCGTCGACTAAATCGTGGGAATGGCAGAGTTATGATCATGGAACGAACGGATGTCATTAAAATGTATCGCCCCGGACTATCATCCCTGGTAGCATCGGATACAGGGACTCCATTGACCGTTATTAGTCCCCACCCGTGACAAATCCTGTTTAGACTCGTACCTTAGTTTGTGTAGAATAGGTACAAGAGAAGCGGAAGACCCGTTAGACATTTTTTTTTTTTATATAGTATCATCCGCCCATAATAAACACAATACAAAGAGCATGTTGCGAATTGTGAAATATTTATAATTGTTCAGCATGTCTGGACCGCATTAATATTTTATTGCACTTGGACAATTACTCGAGTGAAATTAGAGGAAAAACACTTTAAATGATTTAGAACTAAATACTAGGTACCGTATTCTTCTGTGTATAGGACGCAAGCAGATTTTGACATCAAATTTTGGGGTAAAAAAGTGCGTCCTATACACAGAAGGTATGAATAATTATATATATGTATGTGTGTATGTGTATATGTATGTGTGTATGTGTATATGTATGTGTGTATGTGTATATGTATGTGTG
>NW_013666584.1:269382-278904 GCF_000517525.1 Limulus polyphemus | reverse complement strand
TAAACCTTTTTTGATTTACGGTATTTTCGTATTTTGATGTTTTGAGCTCTTTTATGTTTAGAACAATATATACTAATTTTTAAAGTATCAAATTGAATTTTTGTTTAATAAAAAAATCTTTCAAATGCGACTGAGTTTTTTTACCGCCAAAATGTACCTTAAACATTCTTGTCTCCGCCTCGAACGAAAAGTGCTTACAGGGTCATTTACCAAAAATTGGGGTATGTGTTCCCACAAGATAGTGCAGCCTCAAATTTTTGTCCAAATTAGCCTTCTCACCGGGAAGAAAATCACACCGCCTCTGCTAGCTAACTTTATTTTAAGTTATCACGTTAGAGATTATTCTAGAAACTTAAGTACAATAAAATTTAATCATCTAAAGGATATTATGTGCAAATTTAAGCGAGGATGTGTAATAGAACGTCGCATTCGAAGCACTGTATTCCATAAATTTTTAGCTGTCTTGCTAGTGCGTAGCTAAGCCTTAAACGATGATGGACAATATTACTGGTTAAGCAACTAAAAGTGATTTGGAATTACGCTTTAAAACACGCTTAAGCACAAGTTCGAACCAGAAAATGCTGTACCTACGTGTTCCATCACCTGTAAATTGAACTTAAAATTTACAGAAAAAAACTATTTCGATTTACAATGACTCCTAAAAAATAATCAAGTCATAACTTGTATATTAAAATCTACAATAAATTCAGAACAGTTAATATTACGTTCAGCTACAGTAATGTTAATATGGTAAATTTTGATAAATGTCTTGGGCTAATCTTAATCTTCCTTAACTTATGAGTGTATATGCTTCAATTGTAGACTGACATGGCATGCAACGAGATATTCAAAATTAGAGCACTTCCTGTGATGCTGAGTTAACCGTCAAACTTCCTGTTAGGCCAGTTCTCTACAGCTACAGTACCATTATCTGTTGTTTTCATTTGCAGCACGCGCATGCTGTTATGCTTCACGAGCTCCTCTCTGGATGGCATTACCCAACTGAAGCACGCGTTTTTGACTTAAGAGACTTTTTAATTTTTTTTCTCCCTCTCAATGTGTACTCTGTTCTATTTTCTACAACTTCCTGAATCTCCAGGAACTTGAGACTCGTGCCATTAACTATTATGCGCGTTTCTATAAGATACATCAACCAGTACGCCGTGCTCTTACAAGACAAACAACCATGTGTGTAATTAAGATCTGCGTGTGGCGGTGAGGGTATGTTCACCGGAAATGTGATGTTAGCGCCCCACGTGTCTGTTATCGTTATCTCCTTCAAGCCGAGGCGTTAAGGGCTCGTTTTCCTATAAATAATTACAAAGAAAAAAAAAAAAACACTAAGTTTGAATTTTAAATTGTACATGTAGTATAATATGCTCATCAGATTAAAAAATAATCACGTAAAGACTTGTGATTTTTTGTTGTTGTTGAGATTGAACTTAAGTTAAATTTTTATTAACACTGTCAGTAAGTTTACAATTATGTTTTGTTCTGAAATATGACAAGAGTGACTATTTATTTTTTGTTGAGGGAGAGGGGAATTCCACAGTTGTTGAAGCTTGCTCCATATTAAGAAGTATGTATTAGCTGTGTAGATTCAGTTATCCTTAAAATAACTTAGCATGGATAGCATTATTTTATGAAATTTAACACTCTTGGAGTAAACGTATTATTTTTCTTGTTTTTAGATAATGCAAGATCTGTCAATGGAAAAGTACTTGTTCACTGCCAAGCGGGAATCAGTCGCTCGGCGACAATCTGCATCGCCTATCTTATGGCTACCAAAAGGTTACGAATGGAGGAAGCTTATGAATACGTCCGCTCTCGACGACAAATAGTCTCTCCTAATTTCAGTTTCATGGAGCAACTATTATCTTTCGAATCTCAGGTTTTCTCTCCTTCTGCTCGTTTATGCTGCAAACCCACCCTTTCACCTCCTTCTCCCCTCATTGCTGTAATTCCACGGAATCCCGATCCGGACTCGCTAACACCCTCTGGAGGTGCTCAACAGAGTGTTTTTGACTTTCCCGGAACCTTAAACTCACTTTCGTGTGTTAGTTCTGGACTTACCACTGCCACAGAGACTTGCCACATGCCGTCTAGTGTGACGTCAAGCTCATTGTCTTGAAATAACCAGCCAACTCAAGACCGGAAAATCTGAGTTGTTTCAACTTGAATATACAAATCATGAAAATAATTTTAAATTGCTATTCTGTCTAGTCTTAACTTAAATTAGATATTAACTAACCAGAGTAATATCATTTGTAGTTAAATAAATCTTTTAAAAACTATTTTTATGAAATTTACTTTGACTTGTGTAAGCCAAATCTTAATACGATAATCAGCAGAGGTAGACCTTCGTAAACACATGTATAGTGTTATTTCCTAGTCCAAGTTAACTTTCAATAATTTTTAGTGACAGTTTATCGTAAGATATATTATCATAAAACTGTTTTATCAGAAACGGGACCAGTCTTTATTTATGTGAAGTGTCAGTCAATGTAAAAACAAATCTATGTAAATATCGATATCAAAGTTACATCGTAGAATTGAAATATTTTAACTAAATATCATTAAACCACTATTGTTTATTCTTATTTGTGTGAGATTTTACCATCCCCCCCTCCCTCCCAGTACAATTTAAAATCGTATCGCCATTTTAGAAATCGCATAAGCATTGCAGTGTTGCTTCATTCTTAGAAATCAATTTATGTGGACGACTGCAAGGAAGTTATGGACCAATGCCTTGCTCTATCCTGTCTTTATCTCGTCTAATCTGCTTCTCTTTTACCTACTGCCAATTCTTACTTTCTTGAAGTGTTGTGTATTTAATTTGATATCCACGTAATGCACACGTACAAAAGACCACGGTGAAGTCACGTGATTCCGTGACTATTTTAATCTCTTTCGTTGCATCTGTCTTCCTTTATCTGCCTCTGTTTTGTGTTTCTTTTATTTGTACTATTTTATCCTTATCCTGAATTATCTGTCTGGGTATTTATTTTCATCCATTTCCTTGCTGGATTTTAATAGCAAGTAATTTTCAGAATAAATAAAGGTAAACGAATTTATATATTAGTCCAACTACGTAGTTAATGTGTTAAAGTTGACTATAGATATGCATTTATATACGTTTGTTGGTGTGTGTGTGTGAAAATAGTTTTTCTGATTTGACAGAATTTAATATATACAAATGATTGTAACGTTGAACTGAGTTTTAGTGAAGACAAGTGTTAATCGTTATGTTCACGAAACATTAGGAAAAACTCGACCTTTTTCCCTGATGTTGTTGAACTGTCTTTCAACAGGGTCTTATCTATTTGTTCTCAATTCTTCAACTAATCATTATAGAAGTTAATTGGTTTAGAATAAGAATGTGTTTTATTGATCATAAATTAGCAAATAGTAAAATAATGTTAATTGGTACTCGGTGTTCGAAAAATCGAAAACAGAATTTCTTGAATTATAAGCAAACGTGTGTGTGTGTGTGGGGTTGTGTTAAAGTTTTGAGTTGACCAGTTATCGTTAACAATTAACCACTTCCGCCTACCGGAAGTCTTCATTATGAAGATTTTTGTATACGAGAACATGACCACAAGAATGTTTGTTTTCTGCGGAAGATAACTTCAGATTTTTGTACTTGCCTACTTGTGTAGTTTTCAAAATATTGTATAATGACTTTTATTTCTGGCGATCTTCTAGTCAAACTTTGTTTTCTATTTATTGCACCATAGTTCTGTTTTGGATTTAAGCACGGAACGAATTTCATAATAAAATAACGAAAAAAAAAACCTGTGTTGTAATGTTCTTATTTTCTTTTAACTGAGAAAACGTAAGTCTTTATTTTTCAGCTATATCTAGAACTCTGATTTCTTCACTTTTAGATTTTGTAGTGTGCAAGATAAAACACAATAATTCGTGTCGGGCAACAGCATCCATGCCATAATCTGCAAGTTTCGAACTTTGGTTAATTGTTGTTTCTTGAAGGTAGTTAACTATGTCTAATATAAATTACTCTCGAGAAATGTTAACCCTCAACTTACTGAGTTGTTTTATGACATCTATTACTGGCTGAGTCCGTCCACGATGCATTATTTTGAGTAATTTTGTTTTGGTCTGATAAAAACACTTTATCAAAAACATTAGGTTAGGTTAATATTCATACAAAGATCACCTGAGATTGATTGAAATATTTATGGAATTTTTGTTGTTGTTGCTCATGTTATTAAGGACTCTATGACCATCCAAGTCGTGGGCCTACAAGCAACTGTTATTCTTCAGACAGTTTAGGCTACATCGGTAACTGTAAAATTAAGTAAGAATGTGTAGAAATATTGGCTGCTCAAAAAGTCGCAATAGAATGTAATTGTTTTATTTCAAGAGGTGTTTTAACACCGTTTTTCAAATTCAAATTTTTTATCTAATTTTCGGAAGCATGGTTAGATGTTAAACTTGAGTTGCTGAAAAGTTTCATTTGTTATCTATTGGTCAAATAAAGTGTTTAGAAAGACTGGATATTTGGACAACATTTCGGATCAAGTCTTTTCGTCTTCAGGGATGTAGGAGCACGAGTTATGGTGGAAGGAAAAACAATAACGACCTCATAACTGGGGAGGGGGGAGTTTTTATCGCCCTACATTTCACTTTACATACGCTATCTCTGGACAACAAACAATACGAGGATTAGATCCCAGATTTCACTGTACGCTATCTCTGTACAACAAACAATACAAGGATTAGATCCCAGATTTCACTTAATTCACTTCACATTTCACACTTTAGAAAAAAAAAACCTTTTCACACTTTAGAAAAAAATGTATACCTTTTTCTATATATTATTTATCATTGAAGGATAAGTAACGCAACTGCTTGCAAACACACTTAAATAAGTGAGTTGGCGGTTTCATGGTTCAGGAACTGTCCCTAACCTGTAAACCGCCATCTCTCCTATTTATTCAGGTGTTGATTTTCTTTGACATTGGTTATAATGTTGTATCTTTTCTTCAACCTAGTACTAAAAGATAAAATCTACTAACGTGCAATATGCAGTTATCTCAAGTGTTCATGATTTTGCTTTTCTTTGTAGTAATTCGTATAACCAATATATTGGACAATAACGCAAGATAAATTTTACATTAAAATCTGAATGGTACATACTTTATGCCATCTAGTGGCAGCTTCTAAGACTAATTGAAATGTCAAATACCACAAGTCCTGTTTTAATTAGAATAATATTTTTAAGATTTTAGTAATATAATTATTTGTTTAATTTTAACATATTCGGAATTAGTAATCAAACGTGGTGTATGCAAAAGGCAAAATAGTCCAAAGTATAATAAAGAGCAAGTGAAAATAAAACCTATATAACTTTTCCTTCATATTATTTTGGATTATTTTTAAAGCTATTGATCATTTTGTTTTCTTTAAAATAAACGTCTGTATACCACATTTAATACGTATATAAGGGCAGTGATCAATCAAAACTTTATATGCGAATTTCAAAACAAAGATATAACTGGTTTTACCTGCTTGCATGTTATTAGTGTGAATAAAACCAATTAAAGAGAACCCTCGTTGTAATGCACAAGTACAAAGGATCACGTGTCTCCATGACGATATGTAAATTTTTTGTACTTCTCTTCAGAGCAGGGTTGTTTGGTATAAAATAATCAAATTTTAACTGTACGTAAACCCGTAAATGTCATAAAATTGTTTCTTTAATTGGGTCAGTAGAAGAAAAAAAGTCTCTCTATGTCAGCAAAAACAAAATTGTAAGGTTAACGATCTTACTGTGTAGTATTTTTTTGTTAGGTTTTTTATTTCCTCAAACAACTCAGTTTATATCGCCGGTTTGGCATAATAATGAAATAACTTCAGGATAGGTTAAATATAAAAGTCAAAGGAGCTATAACAACTGAGGATAAAGAAAATCAATATCACTTAAACAAACCAAACTTTGTTTATGAAAGTTTTTGTTAAACTGCTAAATTACATGCAAGGTTTTCTTTCAAGTGGGGGGTCATATTGTTTAAAAGGACTGTTTCATATGTCATTGTGTTATATAAACTGTTTAGCAATTTGCCTGTATACGCGCGCGCACACACACACATACTAGATGTATTTTGCAGGATCCCCGAAAGTGCTTAGTTTCAAGAGTAAATAAAACCTAAATTAAAATTAACAATTTTTTTTTTTTTGTCTGTCGAAGCTCATATGTGTTGTAATTTAAAGAGTGTATAATTCTTCTTGTGATTCATGGCATGCGCACGTTTTACTAACGTCACACCAGTACAAATTGTAACTTTAAGCGTCCTTAAAGATATCATTTTAGTGTCTACTGACTAACTGGCAGATAACACATTACTGTATATTGGTGCGAGTGGTTGAAACAGGTGACCCCTCCAGGCAGCCGTCGGTCCCTTTTGGGGGAAATAATGTCGTAAGCCATAATTTTAATATTGTATTACTTGTTTGATAGAGGGAGCTCGTCATTTCGATGACGTGAAGATTCTAATTTTTGGCAATATCTAGAGGCAAGATACGCTGTTCATAAGTACGAGTAACCAGTTCCTACAGTCACGTTCACTTGTAAGAAAAAACGTTTCAACATTGATTCGACAAATAAATGTACGTTTAACCTGAAATTAACGTGTCAGTGTAAACTGCGAGACGTAAGCCTGACATAATTTAATAACTGGTTTTGTTAGATAAGCAAACAGTAAATCACCAAGTAACTGAATAGTAGAAGAAACGTGATAACCCTCATTGAATACTCATTCGCTATTTACTCAAATGAACATTTCACTCTATATTCTTGCTTCTCGATATTTCGCAAAATCTCCTGATCATTGCATCATCATTATTAGCAACTCCCTTTCGCAAAATCTCCTGATCATTGCATCATCATTATTAGCAACTCCCTTTCGCAAACTACTAAATTACGAAATTAAAGTTATAGCTTATAACACGTTTGTTTTGTGAGCTTAGGCCTACAAATTGTGTAAAGGTGAATGTTATAGAATAAATAAATTAATTTGTTATTGTTTCATGGACTGGATCTCGTATTATTTTTTATAAATAATCCAAAACCAACCGCCCAACCACAGAACACGCTATAACAACATATATCTATATATTACAATACGAATACTCTATATCTTTCTTTAAGAATGTTCAAAAATGAAAAACGCTTATAAATCGTACTACCAACAAAACTGTTTTAGTTATACAAGAAGAAGAGAAGCATTATATATATATTCTGATAAGGGAAGTAAAAGAATCCATGTTGTGAGATAAAGATAATACAGTCTGATTTAACTTTCATTACAAATTTCGACATGAGCAATTAGCATGGGTAAAAAATCTGTGAAAACAAAACAGTTTTAAGTTTATAAACGAAAATATACACATTTGCACAAATTCCAATAATATTGCGAGGCAATCTAACTAACGACAACCATAAACACTAAAGTTGTGTTTGGTAGCAGTAAGTTTGAGTACAGTATTTTACATGCTGTCCAGCAAAACTTAGTTGTGCTGTTTCATAGGAAAATGAACACTTGCGACATTTTTTGATACAACGAATACTTAGCGATACATCTTCAAATTACAAAAAGTTCAGAAATGTAATTTCCAATATCATTGAACCTTCTTTGTAATATTTTTTATTTTGAACGTTTTTAAGGGAGTTATAAAACTCGCGTCAATTACATTGAAACTTTTTACAGAAACGCTTTGTATTGCATCTGTCAGGTGGCTTAGCGACATGACCGTTACAGGTTGGATAAAAGCACCAAATCTTATGAGATTCCTATGGGCCTGATGTTTATGACACTCTACTTGCAATCTGTGGGTCGCAAGTTCGAATTCAGTCGACGAAAATGCTCGTTTTTTTAACTCCGAGGGTGTTATACTGTAACAGTCAATCATACTATTCGTTAGTAAAGAGTAGACCAAAAGTTGAAGGTGGATGGCGTTGACTAGCTGTCTTCACTCTAGTCTATTACTTCAAAATTGGGAACGGTTAGTGCATATAGCCCTAAACTGGTTTTGCGCGAAATTCAGTAAACAAATTCTGTAGGTCCTAATAATCACTTTTAGGCTAGAACCGCTCCTGAATTTTACCTGGTATCTACATGGAACACCAAAATCAAAGATGGTCGACGTCCTTAATAAAAAGTCACTATCTCAGATTCTAGAAGTTCACAAGTAGGCCCGATTTTTATCGAAATAGTTTTTTACTAGATCACTGAATCTGGTTTCGAACGTTATGATGTTCTAAGTCCATTTTTTGATAATTATAAAACAGGTACAGGTAAATCAACTTCATAGATTTAGTGAAAAACATATTAATAAAGTTTTATTTTCGGATTTCTTGACATTAAACATCCACGTTATTGGAACCAATATTCTTATTGTCTTTGTGATTCTATGTTACACATTACTCTTGCACCTGCAATGTTCTCAATGTATATCTGAAGTTCTATAACACAACACATTTGTACTCGTAAAAAAGAGCGTGGCCCACATTGACTTTGCCACATTTACAGATGGAACAGTTTCCTTTACATGAGTACTTGTTTAGGTCCCTAGAGACTTCAGACATTGTTATCCAAGTTGGCACCCAGGATTTATACAGCTTGGTCCAGACAAAACCTTACGGAGAAGGTACCACCTACTGTGTCTGGTTGCTAGTTGTTTAACTTCAAGCTTGGTGGACTTCCCATTGGGCATGTTGAAGTAAGACATAATAAAATATAATATCCTGTATTGTTTACCATCTCACATAACGAAACACTACGTGATTATAGTATTAGTCACAATGTGAATAACGTTAAGATGTTTGTTTCACGTGGGTGATAGTTTGTTTATGGCTTGAATCTTATGTCTCGTTGACAGATTAGAGAAGACTGGTTTTTGTCCTGCATGACAACAGCCAGTCTCTCAACCTACTGGGAGTCTATATACAGCAGTCTATATACAAATGTCTCTGTGAGCTCTTCGTAGGATTGCCACGTTAATTTTTGCCCTTACTTTTGAAGGAGTGTGTTCTCTCGAAACTGGAATAAGATGGATAAAACACTGGTGAACCTTAAAATCTTGCCTCTCTGAGGCTGGCACAGATGGTATTTATGTATTCTAAAAGTGCTATAGTTCATCTTGTGTTTTCACATGTGCAAATGCTAGATACCATTCATGTTAATGGCTGGTATGTTAATGATATCACGCAACGTAAACGACTAAAATGGTGTGTAAACTAAAAAAGGAGGTGAATGATATGATGCACACAAAGACAGCTTTAGGTACATACAGATGCAATTTTGCATCTTCAGATTACTACATGGCTCCCATCTGAAAACCCACAAAAAACCAAAGTTATGTATAACAAGTACACAGCGTGGTCACAAGTAAATAGACACCACCTTTTCAGAAAAAAATGAAATTTTTTAGTCATATTCACATGAATTGATATATTTAAAATTTAATTAATATCTAGTAGATCTTCCTTTCGCTTCGTGG
>NW_013666584.1:264025-268431 GCF_000517525.1 Limulus polyphemus | reverse complement strand
CCACGAAGCGAAAGGAAGATCTACTAGATATTAATTAAATTTTAAATATATCAATTCATGTGAATATGACTAAAAAATTTCATTTTTTTCTGAAAAGGAGGTGTCTATTTACTTGTGACCACTCAGTGTACATTTATCACTATGATGCTAGTTTTACTCAAAAGAAGCACCATAAATATATTTTTGTTCCAAAATGAATAGCCCCAGATGAAGATTCATTCTAAAGGGAATTCCTAATAAAGCCCTAAGAATTGAATGAGGTCTACAACAGAATATTAAAAATATAGTCTCCATCATTAATTAGGTTTATCACATGACCTTGTAATTGACTGGAGAACATTGTTATAATAAAATTAATTGGCTCCCAAAACCACATTTTGACACCAATTGGGTCTTCCTTTGACTTCTAGAACTTGAGATAGTGACTTTTGACTATGGACATCGGCTGCCTTAGATACTGGTGTCCTACGTGGACACTAAGCAAAATTCAGGAGGTCTCCAAGTCAAACATTGAGTATTAGGATCCAAATGAATCTATAGAAAGTGTTGATGTCTTTATCCAGCCGGTAGCATTAATTAAAAAAAAAGCCATACTAAGCCGCATGACTATCAGGCTGAATATAAATCAGATAAACAAACATTTGATTTTTAAACTTCTGTATAGTCAACTCGTGTAAAAGTTATAAAATTAAATTACCATGCAATGTTTTCGGTGTAACAAAGGAGTTTAATTCAATTGCCATGTCAAATGACATGAACAAATTGACATTACCTGTTTCAGGTGGCTAAACATCCATTATCAGAGGTGAAATTTCCAAACTGTAGTTCAAGAGAATTTCTAGACTGTTTAATAGAAGTTTAATAATACAATAATTATCAGTTCAAAATACTTAAATTAGTAAGGCCTATATACAAAGGAGATTAAGAAATTCTAATTATTTGTGAATACAGAGTTCTCATGTAGCTTTGCACGAAATTCAAAAAACAAACTGACCCAACGTGGACTGAAATTGAGATAAATGCACAGTATAACAAAACATGAAAAAACACTATTAGTACATTTAACGATTAGAAAACAAACACTATTTTTAATGAAGTTGTTATTTTAGCTCTGTCTACCGGCGGGGATCTAACTTTACATTTTAGCGTGTAAGTCTGTAAACTTACCGCTCACTCGCTGAGGAACGTTTTAATAAAGTAAACAGTCTTTTGGGATAGAAATCACTTTAATTGCAGTTTTTTTTTTCCAAAGTCCTTTTATTTGTCCATTTCGGATTCAAAATCGGAGGCATGTAAAAACAGTATTTCAACCCAATTGGCGGAATGTTAAAGTGATTTTTATCAGATATTTTAAATCTGTTGGTTTTAATGTTTCTTAAACCACAATTTTTAAACAGTCTTTTCTTTCTGTTTTAACATAAACCATTGTCTACCAGGTAATTAGTCTCCCGGTGGCTCAGTGATAAGCTCGACTACACATAACGCTTAGATTGAGAGTTCAACCTCTACTCATTGAGTGCATTTGCGATAAAACAAATAAATATACTATTTCAGTCAACCATAGTTAAAAAATGTGTATCATTCTGCAATAGTCCTTGCAGTCTATCTAACGCCAAATACATTCAAAATTTCAATCTTTACAAATTCGCACTCAAATCGAGAAATTTTAGCATTATGCAAGCAAGGTTCTCAAGATGAGTATTGTTTTATAGCATTATGCTAGCAAGATTTTCAAGATGAATATTGTTCTATAGCATTATGCTAGCAAGGTTTTCAAGATGAATATTCTTTTATAGCTTTATGCTAGCAAGGTTTTCAAGATGAACATTGTTCTATAGCATTATGCTAACAAGGTTCTCAAGATGAACATTGTTCTATAGCATTATGCTAGCAAGGTTCTCAAGATGAACATTGTTCTATAGCATTCTTTTATCAAGCTCCTCAGATTAGGTTAGACTTGTTTGTCATACTTGTATTTTTTTGCCAGTGTTTCTCTGGAAAATCAAACAGAAGTGAAAGTTAAGAGACTATCTTTTCGTGAAAATAGGCCAGTTATGTAAATATTTGCAACTAATAAGTTTAATTATATTTAAACTGTGTATTTTACATATAAAATAGTAATTTAACAGGTAATAAATAAATGCACGTTATATTGCATACAAATAGTCAGTTACATAAATTATAATTTCTTTATATAGTTATAAAGTGTCCACTACTTGTAACTAATTCCATTTATACCTACATAAGTAAGTTATTCGATAATCCCAAGAATCATTTTAAAATAATAATTTAATGTGATTACATTCACTAGATGGCATCAACGCTGATAACAGACTAAAGGGAAGCCATTTCATTGGGTTGATCGAGAAAAAACTAAAAGGTGCACATTGTTTGTTTTGTTTTTTGAATTTCGCGCAAAGCTACACGAGGGCTATCTGCGCTAGCCGTCCCTAATTTGGCAGTGTAAGACTAGAGGGAAGGCAGCTAGTCATCACCACCCACCGCCAACTCTTGGGCTACTCTTTTACCAACGAATAGTGGGATTGACCGTCACATTATGCTTCTTATTCTTGATGATTTGTGGCTACTGTTAATTTTTTTAAAGTTATATTCTATAATAGTTATCGTTAACACAGACATTTAACTCCAGTTGCATACATCAAGATGAAAGCATCAGTAATCAAAAGTTGGTTCCTTATTGCGTGACCTGTGAATAGACAGGGGCTGGAGTGCTCACTCTGAATTTGACTCCACTTCGGAGTTGACCTAATATGGTATAACCCTCAATTTGCATGGTGGCACGAGGGCTTCTAAATTTAATTCAAAGGTGAAACGTACTGGAAAGTGGTCAGTATCATAATTACGAGCTTTTGGTATGTTTCACCTTGACTAAGTTCTTACTTTATTAACTAATGGAATTACTGCTTTGTTTTTGCGTTACTTTCAAGCTGAAAAAAAAAAAAGGTATCAAATATTTTCCTCTTCATCTATCTTATTTAAAACTTATGTATGCATACTAAGTCAGGTTGAGATCGTATGCAAACTTTCTACTTGTAGTGTTATTTTTTTTAGCTTGTCTGATCAAGGACATTAGCTGTTGTTTCGTGGGGTACTTCACTGTGCCCTTCTTGACCTTGTGTTTGAGGGATACCTTGCGGCTGTTTTCGCATTCTAGTGCCCTTTTCTTATTGGTCAACTACAGGGAAGGTACGTATTCTGAATGCAGTTTTGGTGTTTGACACTGTTTGTACTAGATAATGATTCTTGTCTTTGAGAAAAGCAGATTTTTTTGAGCAGCCAACATCATACAATAGTCACGCGGTTTAAAATAATCAATTAAAACAATAAATAATATTCAGCTTATAAATAGACATGTCCTAGTACAACGAATCAGGTGTCTTTTGAAGCAACCATTTTAAACTATAAATGATAAAGTGCTTAACGTGCAAATGTTCTCAAAACACCAACTGAATATACATGTAAATACTTTTTTAAAAATAATGCCCAAACAATTCACACTATTTCAAAATACTCATATTTTCTATATACAACTTATATTAATTGGTATTTAACACAGGTTTTAACTCTTCTACACATAAGTGTTGCCTTACCTAGTAGACTTGATATTTAAATAACGTTTTTAAAAAGCTAGCTCAATGGTTAATGCAAAATTTACTTTTAAGTTTGGGTGCAAAGAGAGTCCAAAATTAATTCAACTGAAGAATGGTACAATAAATGAAAAATCAAAATTAATGCACAAAAAAAACTCAGGTTTTTAGTTTTACTAACTCATTTAAAAATTAACAAAACTTTACTCCAACCATACTTTAACGGGACACTGGTCCAGATAACCATATAATCTAAATTTTGGTCCAGATAACCATATAATCTAAGTTTTGGTCCAGGTAACCATATAATCTAAGTTTTGGTCCAGATAACCACATAATCTAAGTTTTGGTCCAGATAACCATATAATCTAAGTTTTGGTCCAGATAACCACATAATCTAAGTTTTGGTCCAGATAACCATATAATCTAAGTTTTGGTCCAGATAACCACATAATCTAAGTTTTGGTCCAGATAACCACATAATCTAAGTTTTAGTCCAGATAACCACATAATCTAAGTTTTGGTCCAGATAACCATATAATCTAAGTTTTGGTCCAGATAACTACATAATCTAAGTTTTGGTCCAGATAACCATATAATCTATATTTTGGTCCAGATAACCACATAATCTAAGTTTTGGTCCAGATAACCATATCATCTAAGTTTGGGTCCAGATAACCATATAATCTAAGTTTTGGTCCAGATAACCACATAATCTAAGTTTTGGTCCAGATAACCATATAATCTAAGTTTTGGTCCAGATAACCATATAATCTATATTTTGGTCCAGATAACCAC
>NW_013666584.1:257285-263440 GCF_000517525.1 Limulus polyphemus | reverse complement strand
GAGCACAGTTAGCCCATTGTGTAGCTTTGAGCATATATTCAAACAAACAAACATCGTCACTATGAAATCCTCCATTTGTTGCTAGGTATACTTCTTCAATGTTCGTTAACTATTTCGGAAAAAAAAATATCCTCCAATGCGATCTAGGGAAGTTTATTATATATGATAACAATAAGGTTAAATCCGTGGCAGATATTAAGAGGATTAGGCTCTCGAAAATTATATGGATCACGTCATTAAACATTAGTCCACCACTTTACATGTTTTATCATGAATCCTAAATCTATGTTGGCCCAGCCACCCATATCACTTGCATCTACATAGTGCATGCATATATTAGCAAGTACGTTCTACAGGACTCAGTGATTGGTGTCTTTGATTGATTGATTTTTTTTTTTCAAATTTCAACTATGAAAATCCCAAGTTGTGCGAAATCATTGCTGAAATGTATTGCTGTACATAAAATTACCAGACAACTTTCGAATGATTTCCCAAGTAAAAGTTTTGGAATATTTACAGTAACAACTTTTAGGCAGCATCAAATAGTTATATTACGAAATCAAGTCCCACAGATTTGGATCTATAAACGTTAAACTTCATAAATATACAATATCTCTCAGTTTCAGTCTGTCGGATTATCAATGGGTCTTGCCACCCTCATCAAAGTTTGAAATGTTCGCTACTGTGTTAAATGTTTTTCCTCTATTAATATTATTCTAGCTTTGGCCACTTAAGTAGATAACACTGAATGCAATTTTTTGTTGTGTTAAAATTGGACTGTTTGTGTTTAATTTTGACAGAGGTATAAAATTAAACATTGGCAACATTTTAGTGCATTGTGCTAGTGCAGAGACGATCCATAATACCCATCAACCATCACGTATATTTCGTGTGTCCTTATCGGCTGCATGGAAGTTCGTACATTGGTCGTGAGCTGTACCCTACATTACGGTTGGAGTAAGTGTACCTGACCCTCCTAGTCCACCAAACTTCGACGTAAACAATAACATAGAGACAACATCGTTTTCAGAGTGATGATGGAAGATTCGAGAAAATGGAAACATAAGCCTAACTTGCTACTCTAGTTTAACTTTAATAAATTATCATAGACAGATACACATCGCTACAAACTATTTACTTTTCATTGAAATAAATGTTGTGACGGATTTATTATTATATATTTATTTTAATATCAACGTTTGTTCAGATTAAGTTTATATTTAGAAATATGCATAGCTTATAGTGTTAAATATGTATTGCGAAACTTCCGCCTATTCTGCATCGTGTCTGTGAATATGTTGAAATTTGACAAAACGCTTTAATGGTTCACGTGCCTCATTCACATATTTCAATATTAGCATCAGTGGGCCTATGTGTGTAAAGTCTCATGTCAAATCAACAATAATCCCAAAATATTTGGTCTCCTTCACTTCTGCTGTTGTATACCTCAGAATTTTGTTAGTCATGAGCTTTATGATTTCACAAAAAGCAAAGGAAGACAATTTGTGTGACCGCTTCCAATATTTCCATACTTAGAAAGATGATCACCTAGGAATTACTGCCATGATACATAGGAAGTCGCCATTCTGTGGTGAATTCAGCATTTCGTTGTCACCAAAAAAGCTTATCCTCGTTGCAAAAAGGAGTTTCACAGAACCTCGTTTTAAAGCTTCAATTACATAAATTGCTTTAAATTTTTTAAATATATTTTTTAAAACATAGAATCTTTGTCTCTCAATATGAAATATAAATAATAACATTTTTCAAGAAAAAGTTTCAAAAGATAATAGGTGATATTAAGTTTTTTACAAATTAAGGTCGAAAATGGGGCCCCATGCGTCATTCATGGCCTGGTCAGCTCCTTATATGTTACGAACTCTGTTAGTGTTAGAGCTCCGAAAGTAACAGACCCACACATGCTGCAAAATATTTGCCGAACCTCCTGTTATCGCACCTTAACTGATTGCTCTGCTGGAAATCCGCGCATCAGAGTATACCATAAAGTTAGAACGTTAGGCACAAACACATATTTATCAGTATTTTATTTGAGATTCTATTTATATTTTATTTATGCGTATTATTATTTAGGCGATATTTTCAAACACAGGATCACGCGTGTGTGAATTTATTATGTATTACTTACAAACATACGTAACGTGTGTTAAATATTATGAGTGATTCGGATGATATAGAGTTATCTTAAAACTTTGTCATGAAATAATGTTACAATAAGAAACAAAAATTAGCATTTTTCTATCTGTCGTTATCCAAAACTTACAATCTCGCATGAGATATGGTTACGAATATAATTTTCCCTATGTGTTGTATTCAAAAAGTCAATTATAAAAATAGTCTGTTGGATACGATATTGGTTTTAAACTGCCGTATTATAGGCCTAGCGAACCATTCTGTAAAAGCTACAACTGGTAGGAATTTAGATGAGAACAATTCAGCAGTCGGCTGTAAAACGGGTATTATTTTCTGTAGGGTCTGCACTAAGCCTACAGAAATACGTGGGTACTGCTTTGTTAATTTGAATATTGAGGCCTTTATTATGAAGCACGACCTTCTTAGTCTTTCCACTTGGAACGTAAACCTGTTCCCTTTACACTTCAGGTACTGCTACTACCCTCAAGCTATGACTTGTAGCCAATCCGAGTAATGCTTACAAGGAAGTAGGAGTACATACACTATCCATATTTTTAGGGTTAAGTGATTACGGCTTTGACGAGTGTCCATTATTTTATTAAAGCACATGGAATATGATTTCGTTTTCTTTACTTGTCAATCAAGGCATGGGAATCGAATGATCTGATAATTTTTGAAATTAAATCTAAACTGTTAAAACTTAAACAGGTTGACTTACTAGAAGCTGATGGTGGATACAAATTGTTCAGCGAGTAAATGTGGGGCACTGGTTTTCTGAGTCAGGTAGTCGTTGTTTTTCTTGTAAGTATAGTAGGTTCTTTGTGACGAAACATTTTAAAGTGATGTTTGGCGTTTGGAAACACGACTCGAAATATTCTTAAACCCAACAGATCAATGACAAAATGAAAAAGTGACATGTTGAAATGCTACAGAAGTACTATCAAACCGAAATTACAGAAAAAAAGTGAGGCCTTATATCTATTCGTACGCCAACTGCACGTTATTTCCCACGTTAGTGGTAGTGCACTGCAGTTTGCACAAAAATGATTCGTCTTCCATTCCTAGTCCTTACGGGAATTTTATGTGGTAAGTTTGTTAAAGTATTATCACTTAAATTTGTCTTTAGTTAATATATTTGGATCACTTGATATTTGTATAAATTATACGAGTTTTTTTCTTTTCTGAAGCAATAATATTTGTGAAAAAATTATGAAGTCTTGCCTAGTTACCTTATCTGTTATTATTATTAATATTATTCTCAGTAATCGTTGGTTTTGATTTTTTCCGTTCTCAGTATTACAGTATTATATTTATATTAGAGTACAGTGTGTTTCAGATTATATATACATCGTAACTGTTACATGGTATGTAGCTCTACCAAATAAACTAATACAAATAGCTGGCAAACTGTAGAAGTTATAACTACATACTAATAAATCGTTATAATTAATTTGTATGTGTTTTTTTTTTATATACCAAAGCTAACAATGATAATATTTTAGTTTTACTAGCTGTACAAGAAGTTGTATCTTATACTTTAGTATTAAACTTCTCTCGTGTTTCAGGAAAAACCGTGCTTAAATAAGATTAAGAGAAATCCATTTTATGTTTCTGTTTATAATATAAATATTAAAACTGAGCTTGGAAATTCCTTGACAGTATATTTTACAGATTACAAGCTTTATAATTTAGTTGTGTAAATATAATCAACGACGTAATTGGTTTATATACAACTATAAATATACGGTTTTGTTACTATATGGGACTAATTGAATTGTAAAAATGAATAAAAAATATTAAGATTTCTTTACGCAAAATTGTATATGGGCTATCTGCGTCGTGTTCACCGCGATGATCGAATCTCTGATTCTATAGTGTTTGAAGCTCTTAAGTTTACCGTAGTAACTATTTTCTCGTGAGAGTTCTACTCAACTTAAAATCACAGTATTGTAATTTGGCTCGTATGTTTTTTTACTTAATAGTTTAAGTCTACTCAAATTCTTGCTACTAGATTTAAATTATATTCGTACAATAAGCCGAATAACGTTAAAAAGTGAGCTGGTTGTTCTGAGCCACGTTCTTTCTTTCAGCTCTGCTGAACTGACCATTTGTTTCTTCGAGAAATTTTATGTTCATATTAATAATGAGTGACGAGACTTTGTTCAAGGTCAGCTAGCCTTAAACTGTGGACTGAATTTCGTAGAGAACGTTTAGCGAGGATGAGACTAAACATCCACTTATTATAGTTCAAATAATTATGAAAAATATGTAACTTCCTCTGCAAGTTGTGTCGCAATTGAATAAACTTCTAATTCCATTCTTCCGTAACTAGAAACTGAAAGAATACACCTTTCTTTAGGTATATTAAGGTATTTTTTTTATATAAATGTGCATGCGGATGTTTTACAAGTTAGTTGGGGTCCTTGAAACCAGGATGTAGTAGACATAACCTTGTACTAATCGTTTAGCTCGGTAAAGGTTAAATAACATAACGATTAAACAAAACACGAACATAATAACAGGAAACATTTATTAAATGTTTCGGAATCGTCGTAAGAAATAAACAATTCGAATATACAAATATAACTCGAGAAAATGAAAGCTGAGGCAGAAGTGAAATAGTTAAAATAAGTTTAAATCCAGTGAAGATTGTGTGTTATTTACGGACAGAAAAAGTTTTTATTTATAATGTTACTTTTATAAGTTCAGTATCATGTTTGGCTGTTGAAAGAATTTTAATGTTTGAGAGAGAAATCTGATGTCCTGTTTCTGTATTGTGTTGATAGATACTAAGATAGCGAAGTTGAGAGGGTTTGTAACCTTTCTTCCAGTTTGTATAGATATGCCCATGTGTTCACATGCTCTGACTTTAAGGTGACGTTTGGTTTCGCCAATATAGGAGTCCTTACAGTTTTCACACGTATAAAAGTAGACGAGATATGGGCAGTCGGCAAACGATCTTTGTAGGGGACAAATTCGGAAAGGTTTAATAAATGTTTCCGGTTATTACGTTCATGTTTTATCATTAAGCTACGTTTTCCGAAAAATTAGTCGATTACTAACATAACGATTGTTTTGTAAAATTTATAGTTGCTTGACTCAGTTCCTGTATTATGGCCTTCCTGGGGTGTTTTTGCACTCATTACAGCAGGTGGTGCAGGTACCAAGCCTCGTAGAAATTAATATGATGTATAGAGTGTAATTGTAATGCTTGCTTCCGTGGGTAATTTAGGACTGTAACGAATTTGCTATTATATATTTATTTTAATATCGACATTTATTTAGATTAAATATATATTTAGAAACATACATAGCTTATACTGTTAAATATGTATTGCGAAACTCTCGCCTATTCTCGGAAGTTGTAGAAGATTCTCGAGAGTAAGAATCAACAATATGTGTGTACGTAAACGCTTGTGTTAGCGCCAGTCTTGTTACGTAAAACTGAAATTTCTAGAAAACCTCCACACGTCTATAAGTATAACCAACGTGCCGCGCCAAAAGAGGAGAATCTATTATTAGCGGCCCGGCATGGCTAGGTGGTTATGGCGCTCGACTCGCAATCTGCAGGTCGCGGGTTCGAATCCCCGTCACACCAAACAGGCTCGCCCTTTCAGCCGTGGGGACGTTATAAGGTGACGGCCAATCCCACTATTCGTTGGTAAAAGAGTACCCCAAGAGTTGGCGGTGGGTGGTGATGACTAGCTACCTTCCCTTTAATCTTGCACTGCTAACTTAGGGACGGCTAGCGCAGATAGCCCTCGTGTAGCTTTGCGCGTAATTCAAAACAAGCAAACAAACTATTATTAGTTCACTATAGTCAGCGTGCTATAAACTTTGGAAACTATAATTGTGGTTATTATAACGTTTATCAATCGGAAAACTTCAGATGTTTGACCAGGAACCTTTATAAATTTCGAACATTACAAATAATTTAAATCCAGTGGATTCTCATCGGACATTAGTATTTTTTACGAAAACATATTGGAAACATCGTGGAAAAATTT
>NW_013666584.1:243845-257234 GCF_000517525.1 Limulus polyphemus | reverse complement strand
CTATTCGTTGGTAAAAGAGTACCCCAAGAGTTGGCGGTGGGTGGTGATGACTAGCTACCTTCCCTTTAATCTTGCACTGCTAACTTAGGGACGGCTAGCGCAGATAGCCCTCTTGTAGCTTTGCGCGTAATTCAAAACAAACTATTATTAGTTCGCTATAGTCAGCGTGCTATAAACTTTGGAAACTATAATTGTGGTTATTATAACGTTTATCAATCGGAAAACTTCAGATGTTTGACCAGGAACCTTTATAAATTTCGAACATTACAAATAATTTAAATCCAGTGGATTCTCATCGGACATTAGTATTTTTACGAAAACATATTGGAAACATCGTGGAAAATTCGGCGTGTGTGGCTGGTGAATAATGAAGGAAAAAGCTAGCTAGCTTCCCGTGAAGAGAATCGTACCTATATCAACTCGTAATTAACTCGCTCATCGTGAACCCTCGATAAGATACCAAGGAAGTTTCAGACTAGAAAGAAGACTTTATATTGCTCGTAAGTTTGTAAACCATTGTGTGTAATAACTATCTGTAATAACTGTTATTGTAAATTGTATTGTTGTTTGTATATTAAAACATTTTTGTGTTAAAAAGAAAACTGTGTATCAATCTTGTTGGCAAATATCATAAACTGACTATATATCGGCTTTAATTTAAGTAATAAATCCAAAGTACATTTTAACTACTAAATTTACATTTATCAGTTAACTCAATTTCGGGCTATCTGAAATTTTAATACGTAACCAGGACTACAGGATACCACATTAGGATTTTTCCGACTTTAAGGTGGGGCATTATCCTTATTCTTGCTTTTATCTTCATCTGGTGTAGACATGATTTCTCCAATTCATGCTGCCAGAAAGTTCTACATAACAAGCTTGGATTCATTTATAACCGTTCCCTGGTATACTGTCCCTACTGGGAATTTTCATTACACTTCGGTACCTCAAATTCAACTAACAATTATTGTTTAGTTATTGAATTATCACATGCTTGTAGTAAACATTCTGATTTCTAAACAATCTTTCATTGTGTTTTTCTTTCTTTCACGACTAATTATGCTGATTGTACAAAAAAAAATATAATTAAAATCAACGTGAAAATGAAATAACATAAAAATAAATTGTCATACAGACTCAAACCTGGGTCAACAGCTTTGGCAGTTATTTATACTAAAATACACGACTAGATGAGCTGATGCTATAGCAAAACTTTCATTAAAATGAAGTTCAAGAATAGCATATTACATATTAAGTCGTTTATTTATAATAATGAATTACCTGTAAAGAGCTGTTGTAGGTTTTTGTCGGTTATTTTTGTTTCTTTGTTGTTAAGCAGAAAGCTACAAAATGGGCTGTCTGTATTCTGCCAATAACTTGTATCGAAACCCAGATTTTAGCGTTATAAGCCATTAAGTCATACTTCCGGCTGTCTCACCGTGGGGGCAATGCTGATTCAAGTTATAAGTTCTACTTTCAGAGCAAGAGAAGGCGGCCAGTTTGTAATAAATTATGTTGTAATAGAAATCCTATCTCCGGGTCAAATTCAGTACAATATCTTATTAGTTCAAATACAATTCTAAGTCTGAACATAATTTGTCTTTCCTATCATTTATATCAAGGATATGGTGTTCTTTAAAAGTGCTGTTTTTTAAATAAAATTTATGTTTTTATTAAGAAAGTTTGGAAATAAAGATTGTTGTTGGCTTTCGCGCAAAGCTACTCGAAGTCTATCTGTCCAGCCGTCCCTAATAATAATAATATTGAAGTGACAGACTACAGTGAAGACAGCTAGTCAACTCCACCCATTCTAATCGTGGATTACTTTAATTGACTGTTACTGTTATAACGCACTCACGACCTCGATGTACTGAGCGCAATTTTTTGGGCGATAACAGGGCACGAACCACGAAACTTCGTATCTACAGTTCGGCATTCTAACCACTGGGCTGCACTTGGTTCTAAGAGATTTGGAGAACAATCTTGGCGAACCGGAAGATGTTTGATATTATTACTCTACACAAAACTGTATTAACCTTTAATAATGACGCAAAAACCCTTTATCCATTTCAGTGCTGATTTAAGGTCATACTTGAAATTGTGACCCACGTTATGCTTGGTCGAAGTCTTTTTTTACCTTTGAAATGTACTCGCACATTTATTAAAATCTATAATATACTTGCAACGAATTGATACAGCCTACTCGGAGAAATTGTATTGCTAATTGAATTTTGTACCTTCCATAAAACTATATTTAAAGGTGTGATGGATGATAGACGTTTAAATATTATTACATAAGTATTATACAGTAAAGTTGCGTTATATATATGTCTTAATAATGACATATAAGCAGATTTTACAGGGGCCTAAAATAGTGAAACAAGTTTTACAGCAAGGCCTCAAATAAGCATAATTATTATCATCAATTACATTTCTTGAAATGTCCCCCACTGAGACAGCGGTAACCTAACGGACTTACAACGCTAAAATTCGGAGCTCAATTCCAATTGCGTAACCTTGCACGAAAAAACAACCAAAACGATATTTATTGAATACACGTATAGTAGCGAGAGAAGACACGCTACTCAACTTTCTTTAAATTAAACAGCAAGGAAGAATAACAACTGTGTATCAAATAAAAAAAAAATCGCTAATATTAAAAAAAATCAAGTTTTAAAATCTCATATCGTATTAATTGACTACTTTTCTAACTGCATCATAATAATAATAATAACCTTGATTTTTATAATGCCTTTCATACCTACTATCCTGCGAACACGAATATGTGCTTAAGTGTTTGGTTATGAAATACAATTAAAGTAAATTAATTAACTTTTTTTTTTTTCGGAGTTACGGTACTCGGCACCAATTTCAGGTGCCGATGCGCTCTGTCAGCACTACACCTCAGAATTTCTCACGAGGTGCTACGTTGTTTTGTTTTGCAAATATATAATATAACACTTTTGGCTATCCAGTATTAAATAAATTGCCTGACAGGAAAAAAAAAATACTGTTTTTGAAAAAGAAAAAGTATAAAAATATTGTGTATACGAAGCTCGAAGCAAAACTGGAATAATAACTAACCAGGAACTGGTGCAACGAAGGCCCTTATCTGATGTTAATAAAACAATTTAACAAGACCTGAAAAAATAGAATCCTGCGCGCGCTTTAGATGCAATGGTGGAGTGAAAGCTCTGTCTCACGCGAAGTGAGATCATTTGTCCTTCACCAAAGTAGACGCTTAGAGACCGAACAGGTTTAATATGTACATGTATGTCATCAGTTTTCTGGGCCATACACCTTACAACGCAAACTTTGAGTGTATAACTGCTTTGACAAACGTAAATCTAGTTTATTTCCTGTACACAGAACTTTAGTCCAGTTCTACGTCGTGTAATAACATTTTTTTTCCCTCTGCTGTCGATAATATAAACCGAGCCCAAGTAGGTTTGT
The DNA here is from genome assembly GCF_000517525.1 of Limulus polyphemus. Classification (NCBI taxonomy): domain Eukaryota; kingdom Metazoa; phylum Arthropoda; class Merostomata; order Xiphosura; family Limulidae; genus Limulus; species Limulus polyphemus. The sequence continues at coordinate 253,778 of NW_013666584.1, read as the reverse complement.
GTTACATTTCAAAAAAAAAAACCAAGTGACAGAAATACGAAAAAAGTAACCACTCTTTATTACATCTATATCTGATTTTTGTTGCCTTTGTTTCCTTCTGACTAAATCTTGTACACAATTTTCTACCAAAGAAGGCCAGGTGGTTAGGGTGCTCGACTCGCAATATGCGGGTCGCGGGTTCGAATCCCCGTCCTATCAAACATGCTCGCCCTTTTCAGCCGTGGGGGCGTTATTATGTAACGTTCAATCCCACTATTCGTTGGTGAGAGAGTAGCCCAAGAGTTGGCGGTGGGTGGTGATGACTAGTTGCCTTCCCTCTAGTCTTACACTGTTAAATTAGGGACGGCTAGCGCAGATAGCCCTCGTGTAGCTTTGCGCGAAATTCAAAAACAAACAAGGAAGCAAGGAAGAGGCTCTGCGAAGACAAGTTGTGTGAAGTGACATACACTGTTTTCAGTTGGTAGAAAATGTAGGCAGTATAGTTAGTGTGCCTCGCCTACCAAACAGGTCAACAGCCGTCAAAGATCAATGCCTTTGTGATACATAACAAAAACCTTAAACTAGTTGATACTCAGTGACCAAATTTAAATATATATGTACAAGTTACGTATAGTTCCACTGTAAAAAAGGGCGAGCCTGTTTGGTGTGACGGGGATTCGAACTCTCGACCCTCAGATTGCGAGTCGAGCGCCCTAAACACCTGGCCATGCCGGGCCCTGCTTCCTTGTTAGGGAATCCTGTTGGCATAATTGCTCTGACAAACTTACTGTTCTTTGTTTACACGTATTTATTACATTCTTATGTAGAAATATTAGGTCATGAATGACGTTTTAGTACCATTGTTTTAATGTTTTATTACACTCTCTTATTACAACTAAAATATTATCAATGATAAAAAAAAAATACATATGATTTTAAGTGTTTATCTTAGGGACATGGTTAGCATTGTGTAGTTAAATGTTAATACAAAAGTCGTGAACAAATGTTTTGGATAATAAGTGTCTAAAGAATCACAAAAAATGTTTTCCAGAGCTTTTTACGTGGATCAACTGAAATATTTGTTATTTTGGATTCTCTGTATTATTGTGAGCTATAAAACATCCAAACCTTAACCGAAAGAAAATAAAAGTATTTTTAATTAGATGAAGGGATGACTAGTGCTATAAGACCAGAAACAAGAAAGAGATGTTAATATTATAGTCTATGCAAATCCTTTCTTCACTCCACCCCCCTCTCTTGTATTGTGAAAATACAACGTAGGGAGGGTCGTTGAGTGAGTGAGGAATTTGCACAGAGTATAATATTAGTATAACTTTGTTTCTGTTCGTTTTGCGCCTTACATACAATTAAAAAAATATTTTTTATTATTTTTATTTAATTGTTTGAATACATTTTTTAGGTGGCGCTGTGCTAGCTACTCGTTTTATTGCAATTACAAAATGTTGTATTGTAATGAAGTGTGCCAACCTCGAAATCTCTACCGTTTAGACGTTCTATCTAGTTTAAGTATTTAGTTTACACTTAGAACTGTATGTTCGTGTGTGACATAGCTGAAGAACGTGCTTCGCTTTTTAAGTTACAGCGTGAGGAGATGAACGGACAGACGAATTTTAACCTCTGTGTTCTCGTTGCTGACGAAGATTGGCCGAATTTTACGAGTAGTTTCGTGTATAAATGGTGAAGCGCTTTTGATCCATAGCTTCTTTGCACGGATTTGCACGTGTTTTAGCGTTACCGTTCCCACAGGCACTGTATTGCAGCTATTTGTTTTCTGTGCCATCCCTACGTAGGGGTCCACTACCGATTCCCCAATAAGAATATAACTTTAAAAACATTCATTTTCAGTAATGCTGAAAACCAAAATAATAGACAAACAGTTTGTATTTATTTATGACATATTAAAAAGACAATATCATATTTGTTCTAACAACGTGATAATGTCTTTGTATAGATTTAGTTAATTATTTTATACTAGCCGCGATCCGCTTTTTTGCAGGCGTTATGTATTAGATCGATAAATCCTGGTCTAACTTTAGTTAATAAAACTACACAAAGTAAGCTATAAAGTAATAGTATTTATAATAGTGTACAGAGTATGAAACAGTTATAAACGTTCAGTTTTACGAGTTGAAACAAAGAAACTCACAAAAACAAAGAATAAAATCTGCACCAAAGAAAAAGTAACTAAAACGTGTTTATAGCAGTCTATGAAACGAACCGAAGCTAAGTTATTGCAAAGTAAATGTAAAGCTATAATGAAGGCAAAGTTAGCTGAATATGCAGAGACGTCTGAATGAGTGTTCGCTAAGTGATAAGCATATGGTTTTGAACGGACTGCGCATGTGTATTTTAGACTTAAATAAGTCTAGAAAGCCCATAGCAATTGTATTTAATGTAATGGTAATTTTTTAAAGGAAATTAGATGTGGGTTAAGTGTTGTTTATATGAAATATTTTGCAAATAAAAAAACCAAACTTAAATTGAAATCAAAGCTAGTCGTCATATGATGACAACGACATCGTGCCATCGTGTAGCATACTCGTTGCATTAAAAAGATTGACTAAACAAAAAAAGGTAAGTTGATTCTTAATGGAGATGTCAATATGCAATCCGGGCTTCTCAGACAAGGGCTTTCCCAACGATATGAGATTTGCAGCGTTTCATCGAGAAATTTACGAGAAAAGTTCCGGACAGACAAACGCAAGCGTATTATTTATATATATGAAGCTTGCATGAATATATATATATTAGACCTCACTGATCTTGGTTGTTTAGTTTTTCATACTTGTGTGCACACATTTCGTGTAATTCGACAAAACTAGGCACAGAATAGTACCGCTGTACCATGGTAACGCATTGTGACTTTTTCCAAACGGCAGCATCCTGCTATGCCAGTCTTGTCAGCCCAAACTTTTAGTAAATGGAAAATACACCAACACGCATTTCAAACCTGTCTATATTTGACATACAACTTTAAAATATTGACCAGTTCAAAACTGCAGTACAACACTTGTACATCTAAGAGACGTAATATTTGTATTATCATAAATATGTACATTTGATCAACTTTTAGAGTACAATAACCGCCTATTAATTTTGGTCAAAAACTGTTTAATAGCATAGTGGCCGCATTAGTCGTTGACACAGATGAACGCTATTAGACGAGTTGTGACACAAAGTGGAGCCGCTAATGTTATCCCGTTCACACACGCTCTTGTTCAGACTTTTTAAAATGTGGGTCACACGCAAACTAAAACGAGGACTACGTTTCTGATTATCAGCTGATGGTTTTCTCATCAACTTTTCACTTTTATTTCCTTTCTAACTTTGTACATTTCACTAAAATGTTTTAATGGTTTTCTTTTCTAATCTGAGGATCACGGCTATCTATGGGGTCATACTTGGTGAGGCCCCAATCTCTTACAAGTTAACTGGCCACTAGTCCTTTTCCGTCACGAGTGTGGCCTGAATGTGTTACCCATCCTGCTGTCGCGACATCTGGACCGTTGGCCATTTAACGTTCAGGTTCCTCGGCTTATTCTGCCGCTCCAGTCTTCATGCACTTAATCACATTTAAAGAGGGGACTGAGATAGCAAAATATGAAGACATGGTGAGAAAATCACAGAACAGACAGAAGTGGAGGATTGTGACAACCAACCTTTCTGAGGAAGACTGCACATGATGATGATTTTCTAATGGCACCCTGGTGGCTCAGCAGTAAATCTGAGGGTTTATAATGCTAAAATTATGCTTTTGATACCAGCGGATACCACTGATAGCCAATTGTGTAGCTTTGCGCTTAAGAATAAACAAAAAACCTTTCATAATGACTTTATATTGTGTTTACAGATACATAGCTAAGGGACTGTAAGTTTCAAGCTTTAGGTTTTGATCAGTTTTCTTTTCTTTAGAGGAAATTGATTTTATTAATATATAATCAGTGGCTACATACACATTTAAAACGAAGGCTTCGGCTAGATGAATTAAGGTATTCTTGCCCTAGCATTTCAAGCGCAAACTTAGCCTAGTTGTTTGCATGTTGGGCTACGGATCGAATAACCCAAAGTTCGAGATGCGAGTCCTCTGATAACGCTTCATACTTTATGCTGTGGGCATAGTGTAACAGTGATGGCCAATCTCCATTATTCGGTTCAAAGAATTGCCAGACAAATTTTTGTGGTGGCGGATGTTTCTAGCAGAGCTGCTCTTCCTCGGGTCAATAGTTCAAAATTAGGAATAGATACACCTGATCTCTAGTGTCTTTTGGGGTCAATAGCTCAAAATTAGGAATAGATACACCTGATCTCTAGTGTCTTTTGGGGTCAATAGCTCAAAATTAGGAATAGATGCACCTGATCTCTAGTGTCTTTTGGGGTCAATAGCTCAAAATTAGGAATAGATACACCTGATCTCTAGTGTCTTTTGACCTGGTAATTTAATCCACTTGCTCATAAGGCGCCATTTAGGCTAAAGTTTTCTAAACTGTGATTACTACTGTTTCGGTAGGACAGCAGTAAGTTTATGGACTTGCAACGCTCAAATCCGGGGTTCGGTACCCCGTGGTGGACACAGCAAATAGCTCAATGTGGCCTTGCTCTAAAACAACCAATGTGATTACTACTGTTTCGGTAGGACAGCAGTAAGTTTACGGACTAGCAACGCTCAAATCAGGGGTTCGGTGCCCCGTGGTGGACACAGCAAATAGCTCAATGTGGCCTTGCTCTAAAACAACCAATCAAAGACGTGGAAACATTAAGATGAATAAAAGTAAAAACAAGTGTGAAGGAGGAGGAGAAGCTAGCAATATTCTTAAATACGTCTTAAAACAAACAGGTTTTTTCAGTAGGAAATGTTAATATGTCTATTGTCTCTAATGGTACAAAGATATTGTTTTGAATTGGACAAGTGATTTCTCCTATGTTTTATTTTTGTACTTTTTAATATGTTCACATTTTTCTAATCGCATTCTCCACGACAATACCAGAAATATCAAGCTACAGCTGAGGATAAAGTATTGACTGTTATATTTTATGTCACTTTGTTGTTCTTTCAGTCTTAATTTTTATCTTATTTCTCGTTTGTCCTACTTACATTTTACCACAACTACAACTGATTTGATATATTCCACTTTTCTATTCATTATTCTTGAGATATTAGTTAGTTGTAAATAATTAACGGGTTTGCTTTGATAAATAAAAGCTATTTTATATCATTTTCGTCGAAATGGTTTTTCAATTTTCTCAGAAATGATAGGAAAAAAATTAGTACTAATAAACTTTGTGTTGAGATGATTTTAACGAAGTTAATTGGAATATATCACTTGTACATGTTTTTCTGTTCATTTTATGGATAGCTCTGGAAACAACTCTAGGATCATAACCATTATTCATGGATACTGTTTAAAAATTATTTTTTCATTATGTTACCAAAACAGTTGGCTTAAGTAATTAATGAATGTGTTTAATTGAGCTTAAAATTAGCGCTTCCTTCCCTTATACATAGTATAGCACAATGAGTCCAAAAATAAATTATATATAAATGTTTATCTTTATATTTCATAATTTTAAAATTTGTTCGCGTAAAAATTGAAGTATAGCTGTGGGACATTTATTACAAATATCGTGGATACTCGCTTCTGCGAGATTTTGACGGTATAATGCAAGATGCGTCATATTTACCAGAGTGAGTCCACAATTCTTAGACGAGTGATAACCATATTCTTCTAGCCTTTTAGCCTTCAAAAATGACAGGGCTACACGGCTATCTGCGGTAGCAATCCAGTATTTTGATCTGATAGACTAAAGGGAAGGCAGCTAGTCATCAGCATCCACCGCCAAATTTTGCACCGCTATAATCTAATAGTGTTAATTGACAGTTACTCTTTTAACGCACCAGTGGTGGAGTGAGTTTGTTTGTTTTTTGTGGCTAATGGACGCGAACCACGACCCTCCGAGTTCACAGTTCGGAACACTAACCACTAAGCCACACCCAGCACAGTGTTTTTAGTAAAAACAGCAAATCGTGTAGCGATTTTAGATTATTTGAACGTGTATATGAAAACAAAATCTTTCTTCTTGTATTTTAAACATCTGTGTATTAACTCTTAATACGGGGTCGGTCAATGTGACGACCTCGTAACCATTTTGTGCTTGTTATTGTTTTCATGCTATAACTTTTAAATTAGTAAGCGAACGTTAACGAAATTTGGCAAATTATCAGTAAACATTACAATGTTTTCATACGCAAAATATCAATTTTTTTATCAAGTCGTAAGATTTGTAAAGCAATGTTTCTCTCATGCCTTTTTTTTTCTTTTCACATCTTGCCTATCTATCATGCAAAGTAATTTTCATTTTAAGACTAAAAATACTTTTATGCATCAGAAAATTTTGAAATTTCATATGCGAAATCTTTGTAGTATCCGGAGAGTTATCAAATGTTTCTAACGATAAAAGTTTACATTTTATCTGTTATTTTCAGTAATTAATCTCTGTACGGGTTCGGTAGATTTGACCGATCTCTCAACCACCATAAAAATTAGGAAATAAATATATGCCTCTTTCATTCTAGAATGAACACAAATTATAACATGAAAACATAAATGTTTAAGACGAAATAGCTTAAATCTCATAACGTCATACATTTATTATTTTTATTATATTGACCTTTCACCTGTGCTTGTCTAACAATACAGAAGTTACAATGACGCTGCTCACGTGCACTCCTGTTACGGTATCAAATAACATAAAACTGATCTTTGGTCTGTACAAAGTAACTTGTCTTGGCTGTGTTTTAGTCGACTAGTATTTTGTAAAATACAGTCACATTTCAATTATTATACATTACATATGTATATAGATTATTGATCTTTTGAAATAAGTTCTTAAAGTTATTTTTCCTAAAACATAGAACAGTAAATAAAGTAATAAAGCAAAACAATTATCTCTTCTAGTTACGACCTTTGTAGTCGGTTGCTGCTTGACGTAGGTTGTTAAGACTTTAAGAATTTTGCACGTGGAGGATATGAAACAAAATATATTTTTTTAGGTTGTGTGTATATATATAAATAACTAAAATATCACAAATTGCTACATTAGTATAATAGAATTCAACTATAATGTATCAAGCTTAGTAACTAAGTTGTATTTTATTCTAAAAAAATATGAAATTTTGAGCAGGCTAAAGACGCAACCTACCTCATTGAAATCTTGGTTCAAAAAAAAAGAAATGGCGCTAGGTACGTTAGAAAGGCTGAGAGAACCACTAGAAGTACATCCTGGCTTCCGATTGGTTATTCGTATCATATATAGAAGTAAGTGTATAGAAAAGAGCGTTTCCAAAAATGGAAAGAGGTTGGCGGGGTGCCATTGCGTTGGATTCATTACATGAGCAATATCTTAGCAAATAGAAAAGATAAGAGGTTCTTATTTTATACTCTATCTTGTCAATATATGTAATTCGAGTTTCTAATTCGTAGGAAACTGTAGACATAATATTTTGACTTCACAAACATCTAATTTGAACCAGTACTGGCATTCAACATAACACATGACACACAAAAATCGATTTTTATCTGTTTATATTTACTTTTAAATTAAGAAATTGATTTAATGTATAGTTCTAAAATTTGAATTATAATCTACAGTTTTATACCAAACTTATTGACATAAGTTCATGAAATAGTAGTTCAATAAAATTTTGAATGCGAGTCAACAAACGAGATGACATGGCCTTTCACCTGTGATCCACCTCGAAAGGGTTAATGAGGTGTTAATAAGCAGATTAAATTACGTAGGCGTTTAATTTGAACTTTCATGCTGTCATGCATTTGAGTTTGGTGACGGGTAACTTGTTTTAGATCAGCATGAAACAGGGCTAGCCGAATTCTGGTTTCCAGGTCGTCATAGCACCTAAAAAGCTGACCTGCCTTATGGGAATTTTTAGTGACTTTTTTTATTAAAACGTTTGTTTGTCGATTATAAAGCAATACTTGCGATATAGTCAAATATTACAAAAAGTACGGCATTCATTTTCCCGTTACTTTCGAAGTTCAAATTGAAATAATACTGCAAAAATTGGTATTTCTGACGGTTTAACCCCCAGCCAATAAACACGGCAAGTAGGCTATCGTTTGAAGAGGCACTGTTGAGACGGATGTCGTTCAAAATTATGTGGTAACTTATTTCTGTCGGGAGTTATGAGCAGTCAGAAACAGAGTTTCGAAGTGGCTGTATGACCTTACTAGCAATGGTCACACATTAGAATTATTTTTTTTTTTGATTCTCAAATCAAATTATCGGACCTTTCTGCATTGTCTGTTTGAGGTTGAATACCTTGTTCCTGATCTTCTAATCTGACAGAACACTACTATTTTCATCGCTATCTTTGTCAGCACCAAACATATTTTGGAGTGCCACTACAGTGTCTTTTGGATTGGTATAAAGATTTGCCTCAACAAGGGCTATCAAAAAGTCCACCGTGATCGCATCCACAACGGCTGCACAGGTTGCAAGTCGAACATCTCTTAATCTTGCACATGCATCAAAGGAATAATGGTGATTGATGATGACATGTTGAAGAGTAGTAAAGTTCCAGTCACGGTCAGCAGGTTTTTGGAGCTATCTGCTGAAGATCTGTTGGGCTTTGATATGAAAAACAGATGCAACGACGGACGAAGAAGAAGATCTATTTTTAACCAACAAGATGTACTGTTATTAACCATTTGTTGTTTTTTTTTAATGATGTGTCCAGTCATAACTCGGTAAATTGTTGCCCGATTTGGAAAGTATAAAATGTAATCACCATCGTTATTACAAGTTTCGCCAAAATGGGATAGATATCGGATTTTGTACTTGTGATCTCTGCCACCGAGGCATATCTGGTTGAAGGATAGGTCTTGTGTTAATAACATGGCAAACAAAATTATCTAGACAAGTAATCTGGGCGAATTGAAATAAAGCCCTCTAAAGAGTAATCAAGTGTTTCTTTTCAATCAGAAGTTTTATTTAGGCTAGCGAAATCGCTTTGTAGACGATGACGGAAAATCCTACAAAAAAAAAGGAAGCTGGTAAATTGGACTTCATTTAAGTAAGTGTATCATTTTGAATGCATATTAAAGTTAGACGTGTTGTTTATCAAAAGATGGAACCTTGGACTGTACAAGTCGAACTGATTGTTCTAGTGGTTGCATATATTGACATCACGTATTTCAGAATGTGACTAGTTGTATAAAGGAAATACAAGTAAATGTATTTGTTAAGAAGAAAAACTCGTTTAATCGAGAAACTTGTTGAGGCCTTGACTTAAATCTCTGAGTATAGACGGTGACAAATAATTAAACGGACGCACTATAGGAAGAAATTATAGTTGTAGTACGGTATTAGGCTTATAAACCTAGTGGAAAGTTTTGTGCTTAAGTTATGGTAATTGTAGTTAGTACATCATATATTAAATGGAAAGGTGAAAATATGACTATTAGGTTTTTATTTCCTTTTTACGTATTTCAACAAAAGTAAAAAAAAGATTTTCTGACCTGACAAACCGTTTGTAAGTTTAAATTCTAATCGTTTAGTTCTATTCTAATCTGACGCCAGATGGCGTCAAAAGAACATAACCCTTTATACGATATTCAGTATTTCATGGAAAACCAGATCTTCAGATAACTTGTGTTTAAAATTTAATGATGCTGTTATAGAAAGGGCTGAGTACTTTATGTTAAAAAAAGATTTTCGATATACAAATGGGGAAGTCACGTGACAGTCACAGCTATATAAAGTCTTGATGGAAGGAATGTATCAGAACCACATTTTATCATTGTTTGATATCACGTAGATAATGTGATGCGACCGAAAATTGATCGCATTTGGGAAGTGTATGAAGCAAGTCTTTTCAACGCAAAATATTCCAAATAAATGTGTTCAGATCAGAGATTT
>NW_013666584.1:237365-242862 GCF_000517525.1 Limulus polyphemus | reverse complement strand
AAAATAAAGGAATATGGATGTACATTGGGATGGACACTCTATCTCGGTAATTCTAAATCTCTGATCTGAAATACCCCTTGTACGTAATGGCGTTGGAAAATAAAGGAATATGGATGGACATTGGGAACTAGGACCATCGAGAAAGAGACCTGCAATAGGTTATACCCTATCTTTTGAAGCAACACTTGTAACAGGTGAGCATTCTCGAATACAAAGAGCAGTGACAGAAGTCGTCCATGTGCTCCAGGCAACAGTACGCAACATAATCAAAAAGGATATCCGACTGGAAGAACGACTCAAGGCAAGTGTGCAGAAGTTTCTATTCCAAAAGAAGCCATACCGGTTAATGTTTCTGTGCGATCAGACTGTTGAAACAGCCACTGGAAAACCGAAGTTCTCGTACAGTAGATATGTCATGGAAATAAAGCAGGGAGTAGTGGTATTGATTTGACTTCGCTGTCTTACCAGTAAGCTAGCTATTTGCAATGGAAACTAAGCTGAAGAGCTATTGCCCTCATGTACAGCCGTTAGATAAAGCTGAGTGTTTTGTGTTTTGAATGAGAGGTTGATATAATTGCGTTGTTATAAATATCAAGTTATATTATCATGAACCACCGTGTGAGGGCGTATATGAAAGTTTCACAAGAATGTGACTGAACTACGAAAAGTCCCTTGGGGGGGGCAACGGTAAATCTACGGTCTTACAGCGCTAAAAGCTGCGGTTCGATTCTCTTCAGTGGACACAGCAGATAGCCAAGTGGCTTTGCTCTAAAAACAACAAACAAACTGGACGATAAAAAAGAATATAAACATATGTTTGAAAATCGTAGTTCCAAATTATACTCAACACTTTATAATCATTATTCCAGATACGATTTTGTTTATTCTTTGTATAGGATGCTGGTATACGAGTTTAGTTAAGGGGTGAACAATAAAACTTTTAATTTTCATACTCTTACCAGTAATATTTTTCAAAACATACTGATGTAGCGTCAGAGTTTCAATACATTTACAAAACTGTCCTTGTATCATTAAGGGTGAAATATTTGTGGGTCTTAGTGTATTCAAAGTTTGAAAAGCTACAAGGAAGCGAAGGCCTGTAACAGGGTTTTAAAGCTACAAGGAAGCGAAGGCCTGTAACAGGGTTTTTATAAACTTCCTTTCTAATCCCAATAATTGGCGTAAAAGTGAAGACAAATTATACTCGTAAGCAATGGTACTATATCTTAATGTTAGTTACCGGAGGCGAGGGTAGAACAGAGGGTGAAAATAGGACGTTGTTCCGAAGCGCTGATAGTAACTATAACCTATATTATTATCACTGAGGTTTATCTTATGTTTTATATGTTACTAGCTGACAGTGCTCGTTAAGGAAGCAAAAACTGTATAAAGGACAATGTTACCCTTCATCTTTTGTTTTGTTATTAAATCCCTACTGACCTCATTAGACGCCAATTGTTGCACTCTGTTTTGATGCGAGTATTTATTGTAAAAATACAAATTTTAAATGTTTGGTATGTTGAACATAACATGTGGAAAAAGTCTTATTCACAAAATTTTCTAAATATTTCGCGTTTGAAGCATATGTTGAATGCATAGGGTGCATATAACCAACTGGCTTTGGTGTTTTTGGATTTTTTCACTGAAGTTATCAATGGAGAATTTCTTAGACATGGGCTAATAGGGTCTTTAGTAACATCGGCCGTGTAAAGGATATAGAAATATCTAAAGACTCTGTCTTCCCTATGTTTGCTAATGGGATGCCAAATGGGAGACTCGATCCTATTCAAATTAGTATGTACTGGTTGATACTCATAGTCTTATCCAGAGTTTTCTTGATGCACATTTTTTTTTGCCATTTAGAGAAGTGCGATCGTTTCTCGTTCATGTGCACACGACCATTGACTAAGTTGTGTTTGTTTTCTATGTTGAATAACTAAATTATTTTAATTTTTACCGTGAAAATTGTGTTGTTGTTTTTGCTTTCTTTATTCAGGTCATAATTCACTGTAACTGTGTAATACATTTTCTGCTGAACTTCTAATTAGAGTAGATGCTACTTTTACCTTTAAAACACAGTGCACTTGCGAATACCACACGTGCAGTATCTATGATAAAACAGAGGATTAGGGTTTTATATATTACCTAGTTTAAGTCAAAAACATATATTCCTATTTTACAGTTTGCATAGATAAAAATAATTGAAAAAGAGTTGTTAAATAAAACAACGTACAATGGTGTTTCAGCGAATTAGGAAGATCATGATTTATTTTTATGGGCACGAAGACAAATCTTCATAAGAAAATACGTTTTATGTACTTTTTAAATAAATATATTCTCAATTAAGTTTACACTGTTACAGTTGTTCTTGATTAGAGGTCTATGTTTAATGTCACATTAATTTCCTAAATTCTTTTGCCACTAGTTAGATATAATGTATCTCATTTCCCCACCCCGTCATTTTTTTACTACTTTAATTACATTTGTTTATATCTTGGATCTTGGGAGTAAGTTATTTTGAAAGCCATTCAAAGCTGATTTTACATTTTTAATTATTAAACTTTCCAAAAGTGTGCATATAGAACTTTCATCTATACATTCATGCCACTAATATAAAGGGTACTTGCACTGGTTAAGGATAAAGCAAAACATTCGTCTTTTTTTTTAGCCTGGAGAAGGGTAATAAGCATGCATATCTTACACATAATTAACAAACTTAGTAAACAGAAAAACTTACCGTAGTTTTATTTGTTCTGTTTTATTTTGGCTACAAAACTATAGTATTGTTTGAAAGAATACGGAACCATCCAGTAGTTTGGAAACAGGGATGTTTTTGCATATAAGATTAGAATAAACACTCGTAATCAAATTACAGGTTATAATAGTAATCAGTGTTCCCTATAAGCTGCGCGACGGCACAACAACCAATCAAATGCCGCGCACTTCATTATTCGAACCGCGCACATCCTCAATAAAATAATAATATAAAAAAAAAACTGGTAGCGCACGTCTGCACATTACTTTGATACTGGTGCATGTGAAAAAATTCATTCCGCACATGGATTAAAAATACTAGAGGGAACATTGATAGGAATACATCAATAATAAGTTGTTGTACCATTGGGCACGTATAACTGTAACCATGATGTAATTATAGTGATACGTCAATAATAAGTTGTTGTACCACTGGGCACGTATAACTGTAACCATGATGTAATTATAGTAATAAGTCAATAATAAGTTGTTGTACCATTGGGCACGTATAACTGTAACCATGATGTAATTTTAGTGATACGTCAATAATAAGTTGTTGTACCACTGGGCACGTATAACTGTAACCATGATGTAATTATAGTAATAAGTCAATAATAAGTTGTTGTACCATTGGACACGTATAACTGTAACCATGATGTAATTATAGTAATAAGCCAATAATAAGTTGTTGTACCATTGGGCACGTATAACTGTAACCATGATGTAATTATAGTGATACGTCAATAATAAGTTGTTGTACCATTGGGGCACGTATAACTGTAACCTTTGTCCTCAACAACTTTGCATATTCATGACACTCTATCAGTCAGTTTACCAAAATATTCATGTGGTAGAACAATCTAGGATTTATGAATGTAATACCACAGTTGTGTTACATCATGTGACGTCTTAATGGTTTCACATACTTGTCGATTACATCTCTCACGGCCCCCAGTGGTACAGTGGTACGTCTCCACTAGAAACCAGGTTTCAATATCCGTGGTGTGCAGAGCACAGATAGCCCATTGTGTAGTTTTGTGCTTAACTTCAAACAAACATCTCTCAAGAGTTTAATAGGTGAGAACATGGTGACTGTGGTGGACAAATCACGTTTTGTTCCTTACCTTCTGTGGCTTAGATGCATGCTTATGGTCATTATTCTGTTGGAAAATGAAACCTTGGACATCAAGTATAACTCCAGGAGCACTGCACGGTTTTGTAGGATAGTGAAATAATTCTATTTTCTACATTGTATCCGCCATTTTCTAACTGTCCTGATCTGTTTGTTGCCAAAAACAGCTCCAAACCATGACATATTCATCTCTGTACTTAACTGTAGGAAGTATACAGAATATTCCCTTTGTAATTTGCGAGATTGGTATCAAGTTACATTTTAGTCACTAGAAACTAATGTTAAGTGAATGTAATCAGATTTTGATTGCATCCTTCTGTGTCCAGTTACGTAAATTAATATTTAATACTATTATAATCAATAAAGTGAGTTACACTTGGGTTTATTTTCGTATCTTCTCGGAACTTGCAGTATTATAGAAAGCTTCAGTTAGCCGCATTATCTATTATCAGTCTTGCTGTGCTGATGTTATTTGGTGTGGCAGTGTTTCGTTTTGAAAGATAAATGCTGTTTAGAACCGTAGTTGCAGACAGACACAGACAAAATATAAACTGTTGTCGAGAACGTATCCAGAAAATCATCCTAGCTACTCCATTATCAAACGTATATTAATTAGTTGTTTTTATATCTTAAAATCAAAAACTGTTTCGTATATCAGTGACGATTGTGGTATTGTTATTCCTTGAATGTAAATTACAAATGCTGGAGTAATTAAACGATGGCTTTTAGCCTTAATGTATACTTTTCATTCAGGTAGGCTTAACTCGCATCAGGCTTAATTAGCAACTTGTTAACAGACTGTGATTGTCCATTATGTATCTGTGTTAAAGACTTACCACTCGAATAACAAGAAAATTAAGCACTTCGTGTCTTTAGTATATAGTGACTCAAAAAATCTGAATAGTTAACATAAGTAATTGGAAACTTTCTTTCTTTCCAGGCACTATTAGTAGTGATATCACGTTATATGCTCCGTTTAACTGGGGAGGATTACAAGGAAATGTTACGTTCTTTCAAGAAACTCCGGAAAGTGAGGTTGTTATTTCTATTCACCTAATACCGAAGACCATCGAACCTAAAGAATATCGATGGGGTGTGTATGCGTTTCCTGTTGCTTTTGACGAAAGTGAAGCATGTTCGACTAAAAATCTCGGTAGAACGTAAGTGAAATTCAGTTTAAATAGATGAATACATTCTCATTAATGTACGTAATACTTTCAGTTCAATAAGTTTGTTTTCTCATCTTGAAAGAGGCCCCGGCATGGCCAGGTGGTTAGGGCGCTCGACTCGCAATCTGCGGGTCGCGGGTTCGAAACCTCGTCACACCAAACATGCTCGCCCTTTCAGCCGTGGGGACGTTATAAGATGACGGCCAATCCCACTATTCGTTGGTAAAAAGAGTAGCCCAAGAGTTGGCGGTGGGTGGTGATGACTAGCTGCCTTCCCTCTAGTCTTACACTGCTAAATTAGTGACGGCTAGCGCAGATAGCCCTCGTGTAGCTTTGCGCGAAATTCCAAAAAACAAACAAACATCTTGAAAGAAGAGAATGTAAGTTTGTTCATTCATATTATAAGCCTGAAAAAGTCTAATGAACGAATAATTTTTTTTCT
>NW_013666584.1:229064-236446 GCF_000517525.1 Limulus polyphemus | reverse complement strand
ATATTTTATTTTATTTTATTTTATTTTATTTTATTTTTTTTCTTTTCATACAGGCGCCACGATTTGTCGCGTAAACATGGAAATATTGTGGTCCCTCCTGAAAACGATACAGTTCAAGTGTTTTTGGACAAAGAACTCAAACTTCTTGGAGTTGGTGGAATTTGGGGAAAATCATTATTAATTCGTAGTGCTGATTATGGAGAAGACATTCGTTCTTGTTCCAATATCGTGGACCTAGGAGACGTCAAGACTGCTGAGGCACTGTTTACTTCGCCAGTGGCTGGTAGGGTAATCTTTCGGCAGAGTGAATTAGGAGACACAACAATTTCTGCAACTTTATTTCACACAGGGGATGGCTACAACCCCACGTCTCGACATGATTGGAAGATACTGGTCACAGACATACTGGACAGAACGGTCATTCGTCGCCTACAGGATAGATGCGACTACTTAACCATTTTGTATGACCCAAACAACATAGACGATACGAACTGCACCAAAGAAAACCATGAGAACTGTAAGGCTGGCGACTTGGTGAAGAAGCACGGTCAGATTAAAGTGGGATCTACCAATTCCAGGTACTCCCAAGCTTTCTTTATCGATACAAACTTGCAGTTTGCCTCACTAGATGGCTACAGGAGCCTCTATTTGGCACTGTTCGAGGAGAAAAACGCATTCCGTATCGTGGCTTGTGCGCAGATAATCGAAGTCAAACCTCGTGAAGTGAAAGCAGTTTTCAACAACGATGGCGTGACTGGTTTTATTCGATTTAGTCAGAGGTACAAAATGGATCCAACAATTGTCACGGTCAGTCTGAAGAATCTTCGAGGTCGGGGATCAGGCTATCACGTCCATGAGTTTCCTGTACCCCCAAGAATATTCAAGGATGATGACATTTGTTCCAGCCAATCTGTAGGTGGACATTTCAATCCTTTTCAAGTGAATAGGACCTTGAGCCCAGCACCAGGTACTGGAACAAATGACATGTATGAGGTGGGAGATCTTAGTGGGAAATATGGCCTCTTGGACGATGGGCTTCTGCCGACCTTTCATTTTGGAGTTTATGCCGACTTCAGTCTTCCGCTGTTCGGGACTTATAGCATTATTGGGCGATCAGTGGTGATCCATCGACCCAATGGTACCCGATGGATCTGTGCCAATATTAATTATCCCACAAAATCTCGCACGGCAGTGGCTAGGTTCGTGTTTCCTGTGGTGGGAGAAGTGACGTTCCGGCAGGAACTTGGCAACCCCTGGTCTGAGACTACAGTATTTGGCGAGTTCAGTTACTCTGATGGAACCCTGAATAATACAATAAATCATCGTTGGGAAATTCATGTGGACCCTCCGGGCAGAGACTTTTATAACTGGTCTAAACGCTGTGAGAGTGTGAGGGAACAGTACAATCCATATAGGGTAGGGTTGGAGAGGGGATACAATCGAGAATGTCACCCAGCGAATCCTCTTCGATGTTCTCTCGGTGACCTTACAGGGAAATCAAGAAAAATCACCGTGGCTGCTCGTAAAGGGAGCACCCAAAACAAGGTTTTCTACACGGATGTTTCACTGCCACTGGATGGCCCCACCGGAATCGTGGGACGTGCCATCGTTCTACACGATGACCTGGCTCCTCATCATCGTGGGGATAGGCTGGCCTGCACTTTGATTGTGCCATTTCGAGGGATAAAAGCTAGTGTTAAGACTTGGTCGGTGGCCACTGCTGTAGAATCAAACGTTACAGGTCTTATACAATTTTCTCAAGAAACAACGCACGACCAGACTTACGGTAAGGTAGACTTCCGAGGAATGGCAGGACTGGCTAGTGGCTATCACATTCATGAGGTTTCCGTTCCTCAAGATCTCGAGTTTCCCTGTACCAGTGATGCAGTTTATGGTCATTTCAACCCCTTTCAGGTGAATGTACCTGTTGGTCCCGCTCCAGGTGTGGGAACAGTTGACCAGTACGAGGTCGGTGATCTCAGTGGAAAATACGGCTTGCTGGACAATAAAAATGTCACTAGGCTTGACTTTGAAGACAGTAATTTACCACTGTTTGGACAAAATGGCATTATAGGTCGATCTGTTGTCATTCACAAGAAAGAACGAAATTTCCGGTGGGTATGTGGAACTATACAACCCGATTATAAGAAAGAGGATGTTCATGAATACAAAGCCATCGCTTCGTTTGATCAGTTGGAGTCCTTTGTAGAAGGTTACGTTCGTTTAGTAAGTAGCACTAATATAGTAAAGCGTTGATATTTAAAACTCATGCTTATTTTGTATTATTAACCTAAAATTAGAGGTAATAACTCAGTTTTTGAATTCAATAATCTATATAAGGCAAGTGCCAAGTGATGAAATGCCTTTAATTTAAATGAGCTCTTAAGCCTAATTTTTACGTAGTTCTTTTATTTTTGTACAGTGCAGTTTTATTACGAAATTGCTACTCTTTGAAGGGATTTAAATTATTTTCAATATTTTTGTTAAGTTCTTTATTAGAGACGCAATTAGGTTTTTTAGAAATATTTTTTATACAATGATAAATATATTTGGAACAGTACTGAAGAAATACAGGATTAGAACCCTTTTCTTGTGTTATTTTTCTATACTAAAAACAAGTGCATTCGTTATTGTTTCATAATTTAGCTTTTAAAGCTTTCAAACAACAAGTTTTTCAAATTAAAAGGAATTGACAGCAAATATTTCTTACAAACTATATGCATTTTATCTAATCCACGATCTTGCACTCTTGAAATAGTCTTACGAAGTTTTACTCTAAAACATGATGCTAATTTAAAATTTAATGACCTTGCATTCTTGAAACTGATGTCGATTTTTTTACTGTAAACCCACAATGTTAGGTTTAAACCTACGAATTTGCAGTCTTGAAAACTTTATGAAGTATTTTAACCCAAACATTGTAACAGTAACCTTTAAATTCCGTTCAGTAGATTATTAAACAAGACATATAGGCTAGAGGTGAAAAGTTACAAGATTTTATTATGCTGTATTAAATCAGAAGTTCAAAGATAAATCATAATCTTTCCAAATATACACGAATAAAAAGTGCTAAAAATTAAACTAAAGTTTGCATCAACTTGAAAATGATCCACGTTTTAAAACAGACTGGGTTTGGAGCAAAATATTTCACAACGAAAAACCACGGAATTTAAAGGTTACTGTTACTATGTTTCTCCAATGCAATTATAAACTATTTCGTTGATACTTCGATAGTTTGGTAAAAAGTACCCGTAACACGTTTGACTCTTGTTTACTGTTTTACAAAAATTATTAATACATTTGGAAAATTATTCGACAGTTTTATGTTATTGTATACTTCTAACGTAATGACCTTTTAAACAGCGACAGCTAGAATACAAAGATGGAAGTCTCAGTGACACGTGGATTGAGGTGTACTTGAGACATCCGGGAAGACGTAACAGGAACATAGTAAGTATAGGGTATCATAATCGGGAAGACGTAACAGGAACATAGTAAGTATAGGGTATCATAATCGGGAAGACATAACAGAAACATAGTAGGTATAGGGTATCATAATCGGGAAGACATAACAGAAACATAGTAGGTATAGGGTATCATAATCGGGAAGACATAACAGAAACATAGTAAGTATAGGGTATCATAATCGGGAAGACGTAACAGGAACATAGTAAGTATAGGGTATTATAATCGAATAAACAACTTATTACCCGAGGAGGTGCGCCATACTTAGTTCTCCGAACAGAAACATAGTAAGTATAGGGTATTATAATCGAATAAACAACTTGTTACCTGAGGATGTGCGCCATACTTAGTTCTCCGAACAGAAACATAGTAAGTATAGGGTATCATAATGGAATAAATAACTTATTACCTGAGGAGGTGCGCCATACTTAGTTCTCCGAACAGAAACATAGTAAGTATAGGGTATTATAATCGAATAAACAACTTGTTACCTGAGGATGTGCGCCATACTTAGTTCTCCGAGGTTAAATCTATATTAAGTGTAAGAATAAAATCAGATATATTTGATGAAGTACATTGAATACGATCCTAAGCGTAGGCTATTGTTGACAGGTCATGAACTTCGAGTAAGTAAGGTATCATGTTTTTCAAACTTACATTTCGTTCGATGAACCGTGCCATATTTCACACCTGGTTCATGTATTATTAGTAACAAAAAGTAAAGCTTTTGTTATTTTATATTTAGATCTCAAGCGCTAGTTAACGAAAAGGATATCGAGATTCGTTTGTACACGATAAAATAGTTTGAGAACCTTTTAATTACAACAGCGACCTGATACAATAAACGTTACTGTATTAAACCTAAAGCAGAAAATAGATAAGCTAGGTTTAATGAATGAGGGGACAAATGGTTGTGCTAGAACAGACATATTCCAGAAGAATAAGCCAACTTTATATTATTGTTGTACACTTTGGAAATTTGTCCGGTTTTTGCAAGTGTTATTTTGAATATAATTTTACCTTGAGTGTTTTATATGCAGTTAAAACAGCAGCTATAACTCTAGTTTTGCATGTGACCACAGCTGTGGCATTAGATTTGTATCAAGACACAAAGTTATTCTAAATTTTTAGAGGCTCATCTATAATGTCTGATTTATTTGCAAAGATAAAATTATAACGTTAGCTATACGAGTAGACACAATTATAGCCCAACGTTTGTGAGTAAACCTGGTTTGAACTATTGACTATTCTATATATATCAGTATCTATTGTATTTTTTTAGACAAGTGCATATGAACTTATAAATGTAGCTATAGCTTTAGTTTTCCATGTAGACTTTTGGCATGTTTTTATGCAGAGTTACAGCTGCAATACGTTAACTCCCTCTACAAACAACAGTAGTTTTGTAAATAGAGAAAAATTACTGATCCAAGTTTTATAAGTTGGGGAAGCTGTATTTGTCATGTCACGCATGTATTCCTACAGAAGTTCACGCATGTATACTGACAGAAGTTGAGTCTCGTATATTATTATTATTATTATTACGACGACATCAAAACCGAGTCTCTTTGTTATACTGCAATTGCACCATAACGTGAAAATCTGAAGCGGGTTTTTATCTTTGCACTAATTCTAGGTCCCCAGATGGATCAGCGGTTATGTTCAACTCGGGACGCACCTTGTGTATCCACAAGCTATCTTTATTGCAGAGCATCTGTTCATTGACCGCACTTTCCAAGATGCTGGAATCGTTAGCAATAATTATAATATCACAGTCTTGCAAACTGTTTGCAAGAAAGCTTGTAGATACACGAGGTGCGTCCTGATTTGAACTTATACCAAACAGCGTCATCTTAACTCAGTGGTAAGTTTGAAGGCTTGTAACGCTAAAATCCGGGTTTCGATACTCTTGATGTGTACAGCACAGATAGCCTATTGTGCAGCTTTGCGTTTAAGAATAAACAAACGAACAAAATCGATTCCTTGCGGTGGACATAGCAAAGATAACTCATTCTGTAGCTGTAGGTTGAAACAAACTCACTGAAACAGAGATTAATACTAGTGGCTAACCGTGGTTATGTATCCTTTGACTAGAAGTATTAGATGAAGGCAACCGTGGTTATGTATCCTGTGACTAGAAGTATTAGATGAAGGCAACCGTGGTTATGTATCCTGTGACTAGAAGTATTAGATGAAGGCAACCGTGGTTATGTATCCTGTGACTAGAAGTATTAGATGAAGGCTAACCGTGGTTATGTATCCTGTGACTAGAAGTATTAGATGAAGGCTAACCGTGGTTATGTATCCTGTGACTAGAAGTATTAGATGAAGGCAACAGAAAGCTACAACATCCGAAGACCGAAGTTCTTTCTCGTGTTTTATTTACAATAAATTCAATAGTATAATAGTTACAAAAGATTAGGGGATTTGGTGCTTAGAAAGGTTTATTTTTAGGACACAAAGTACTGTTTTATGTGTTTCTTAAGAGACAATTGTAAAACAAAAATTCGGCTCACGATTTGGTTATCAGAATTTCTCATGGTTTTCGGTAAGAAAGAAATATCACATCTCGAGACATAATTTAATGATTTTTCTCCTTTTTGCAACAGACCACGGGTCACAACTGGGACGTGTTCGTCAACCAAGTCGGCCATGATGCAGTACAGCCAGTAGAAAACGTACGTTGTATAGCAGCAGGATACAGGTGGAACCCTTACCTGTCCAAGTCTGATGACGTAAGTTGATATAATTCGGCTACAGATATTTAGTCCTAGGGGGTATTTTGATAATCTAATTTTGTGCCGTATTGCTTGAGAGCCCATTACGCTGTTGGTCTCAGGACCCCTAATAACGTACGAGTCACGTAAAATAATGTATAAACAATAACATCAAGAGCAATCGGATAAATTACATACCCTAACCCCGCCGCTCCTTTTCGAGATTGCCTGCGCTTATATTGGATAACGTCAAACTACACCTTCGAAAACTCGGAAAATCCTTCTCGGATCCAGAATGATCAACGATCCGGATATTTTTTTTTTTTGGTGTGATGAGAAATCTCAACGTTAATATGCCCATGAAATTTGGTACAAATCCGATCACACTTTACAGAATTATTAACCCCAGAACCGCGAAAATATCCTATCCCCCCCCCATTATAAAAAAAATGCTTCAAAGTGATACACAATCCGGATTTGGATCCGTACCAAATTCGGAGGACTACCCCATACAGACTTCCCATCTTGTTTTTGTGTACATAGGTCTATTAGTTTTTCGAGATACCCCTGCGGAAACAGACAGACAGACACACGCAGACCCAATTGCAATACCCTCGTCCCTCCTCCTCCGGGAGCGAGGGTAATAACTGAATATTGTCCTAGTGGTAATTGAAGCTATAAAAACAAGATATTCTTTAGATGATAATTCGAAGGTTGAAGCGGGATATAATTATAAATGTTCATCGGATAAGAACATTGTGAACCACCATTAGATAATAAAACACAATGTCTCTGAATAATACATATTCTTCATTTGATATAAACTTATTTTAATGTTAACTATTTCGTTAGCGCTAAATAATTTTCATATTCTTCTGTTCTTCCTTTGTATTCAAATTCTTTACTTATTATTTATTTCTGGCGCAGATAGCCCTCGTGTAGCTTTGCGCGAAATTCAAAAACAAACAAACAAACAAACATTTATTTCTGATTGTCATATTTTTGGTGTAATTACCATTGTGTTTGTTTTGTACCTCGAGTTGATGTTTTTAAATTAAGGAACTGGATTGACAATGTTTTATGTATTCTTTGTTCCCAAACAGTAAAGTAGAGCATACTAAATTGTCAATGTTTTATGTATTCTTTGTTCCCAAACAGTAAAGTAGAGCATACTAAATTGTCAATGTTTTATGTCTTCTT
>NW_013666584.1:222692-228397 GCF_000517525.1 Limulus polyphemus | reverse complement strand
ATAGTTTCGTTAAGTGTGTTACACTGTGGTATACATAACTGAAGTAGCGAAAAGTTGAGACAAGAACATCAGCATGTTGATAGTTTCGTTAAGTGTGTTACACTGTGGTATACATAACTGAAGTAGCGAAAAGTTGAGACAAGAACATCAGCATGTTGATAGTTTCGTTAAGTGTGTTACACTGTGGTATACATAACTGAAGTAGCGAAAAGTTGAGACAAGAACATCAGCATGTTGATAGTTTCGTTAAGTGTGTTATGTATACCACAGTGTTACTTCAGTTGCGAAAAGTTGAGACAAGAACATCAGCATGTTGATAGTTTCGTTAAGTGTGTTTAGTCTCAACTTTTCGCTACTTCAGTTATGTATGCCACAGTGGAACACACTTAACGAAACTATCAACATGCTGATGTTCTTGTCTCAACTTTTCGCTACTTCAGTTATGTATACCACAGTGGTAGTCTCAACTTTTCGCTACTTCAGTTATGTATGCCACAGTGGAACACACTTAACGAAACTATCAACATGCTGATGTTCTTGTCTCAACTTTTCGCTACTTCAGTTATGTATACCACAGTGGAACTGAAGTAGCGAAAAGTTACTTTCCTCAGAATAAATTCCTCTTACAAGGGTGATGACTATGCTACACGGGCAACTTGCACATATTTACTTAATATTGAACAACGTGTAAGGCTTAAAGTCAGAGGCGTCATTTCAGGAACATTACAGGGGTGGATGCAATGTTTTGTCAGCATATAAAACATTTTCTGTTCAAATAGCAATGAGTGAGAACAACTGGACAATTATTGCATTCCTAGACAATATTGTTAGTTTCTTTTACAAGAGTGGCTTCGCTGCCGTTTAATTTCTTCCACTTTCCCCCTGCTGTCGCAAAAACATGGGCGGCGGTGAGGGCACGCTTGCTGGGGCTGACACTATCCGAAATGTGCCTTTGGGTCATTTCCTGACTACTACAGTGTGTGTGTGTGCCCACAAGATGTAGAGTACTGCCCCTCAGTTTTTTTTTTGTCTAGCCCACATCAGTCCCCTCGCTGGGTAGAGAATGGCACCGCCCCTGCGCAAACATATCCGAAATTTTCTTCTGACCCATGATATCTTAATGTAATATAAACTGGTTAATGTCTATATAATCACGGACGATGCAGCTGTGATAATCACTTAACAACTGTGGACTATCAATCAAATATATTAACGTTTCGCGATTACAACACAGCAACCGGATAAGATCGGAAGACCACAGTTACCACGAAAATATATGGTCGGTAAGAAAACCAGCAACGTCATGTAAAACAATGCGTTAGCAAAGCTTCATGTGAAAAAAAAAGTGGTCATTCATACGTATCACAATAGTTTGTTGATAATTTGGAAGATTTTTTTTCTCTGAACATTAATTAAGCCTGTACTGCTTCTCAGCCTGAGATGCTAAAAAGTTGCAAGAAAGAAATACTCCTGGTCAAAGCGAAATTGGCCTAGAAAATAAAATGCATTAGTTTGAATTCGAACTGGCGGGTTTCCCAGAAACTACCAAAGTTCCTAAGATTCAGTTCAATTTGAGAAAATTGTATTTAATATTCACTTTTTAAAGGAAGTTTAATTTCGGCTGTTGTTTCCACGAGTGTATGTACTATACGGTTTGCGTCATGCACCGAGTGATTAGGATGTGTTATCAGATACGTACAAGAAGTACGTGATGTGCCACTGACATTAATAAGTGTAAACCGTTCGGAAAAAAATGCGATATCTCTATTCTTTGAATGCTTGGAAGCGATTGTAGTAATTATTAAGCCGTCGTGCACGGTAGTTTGGTAGCACTGTAACCTGTTTTAAAGCTATTGTATCAGTAATTTCATGACATTAGCTGACATAATACATCCTGAAAGAGATTCACGTGTTTAGAAGTTGGAATATTTTCATCAAATGAACCACTACATTTTTTTTAACCATTGTTTTACAATTACACCTGTCGTTAGGAATTCTCCAGTCTCCTTTCATAATCCAGAACGAAGAAAATCCAGAGAAAAGTAACTTAAAAACAAACCTCATTTCGCCCTCTCTCGGTCATTCCAAGTTCATCTTTTAGTTTTTAAAGTCTCTCAAGATGCAACGTACATGTATTTGTCAATTCCTTGTAATTCAGTATAGTGGAGTAGTCCACCATGTACTCACAACGCACAAGAATTAGATTAACGAGTAAACCAAATTATGTGAATTAATTTTCGATGAATTAACTATTTTACTAAACACGCACTAATACACTGAATTAAATAACAAACACAGTATACAGTGAAAGAGCAATTAGGTATCTGTTGTTATGTAAACACAAATAATCTCCAAAATAAATACAAATATAAACATAGTTGTAAGATGTTTTAAAACCGAACATCAGGTGAAATAATCCGTCCTGTGTTATTGATTTGGCCAAAGGAATCTTACAAACGAGACTGTGGGCCAGCCAACCCACTACGTTGTGAAATGGGAGACATGACAAGTCGTCACGGAACACTGGAGGTTGGAGGAAAAAGGAGAGTTTTTACAGACGTCAACCTCCCTCTGGTGGGCAACTACTCAGGTAGGTCGGAAAATGAAACTAACTTTGTCAAATTCTGTTTGTTACATGACCTTATACTAATCCTATTTATTACGAGTTTTGTGCAGTTTAGGGCCATTACAATATTGTCAGTGTTATTTTTTTTCTCTCCGTGTTTTAATAAGTTTGATACTTGCATGACATTAAGCTTTTATTGAACGAGATTTACAATTAAAATTTAATGAAAAATATGTTTATTAATATAGTGTGTAAAACACAATAGTACATGATATTTCAAAAACATTAACTCAGTATACATATTTTCAGTTATGGGGAGGTCTGTCGTTATCTTTTCAAAAGGTGGAAGTAATAACAAGTTAGGTTGTGCCAATATCAAATATGACCTTCATCTTGTGAAACATGTGACTGTCCGGAAACATCCGGGATTTACCAGGTAAAGCTGCTTTTCTTATGTCGCTTACAGAGTTAACAGTGAGCATTTCAGTATGTTAAAACGTATATCCGCTAAAATGGTATTACAAAAACTGATGAATTTTGAGATATGTATTAAGTGTATGGTCTAAGAGACGTTTTGTTACCCCTACCCTTTCTTTCCACACACACACACTTTTCATTGTCAAGATAGCAATGTTAACAGAGGGTTGTAAGATAGTGAGACATACTGGGGCTAGTTTTTGTTACCTTTTTTTTCCACTCACTCATTCCTCCTGACATGCTTTCTATAATCTAGTTTGCGAGAACGACGGTTTTTCAGTGCCCATTTCAACAGTTCGATCGCATAAATATCCAGAGGCAAGTTGACCAGTGTGTCTTTGCATCGAACAGCATGAATATCCGTTTCATTCTCCGGGTTTGAGGTATGCGACTGTTGAACGGATATATCGTTCACGGCATTTGCCACTGACCTTTATGTTCAAGGAGCATCACCTGTTATAAGATGTCGCACTTAACTTACGAAGGCTGGGCTGCGACTTGTTGCAGGTCTCTTTTTGGATGGTCCTGGTGCCCCAAGCTCATCCACATTCTTTTGTATTCTAATGTCATTAAATACAAGAGTTATTCCTGTCTTTTAAATTCTAAATTCATGATCCGAACACCTTTATATTATAGGTGTATGAATATTTTGCATCAGAAAGGGCTGTTAAATACCCTCCTCAAAAGTGACAAATTTTCAGTGGCATCACAGTACCTGTTATATATGTCGTTCCACCGCGACTTTATATCGGCTTTGGTTGTCACGTGACTTGCTAATTTGTATATGCAAAATCGTTTTAATATAACGTACTCAACTCTTTCTATACCTGATCAAGATAATCAGTTATCTTCATTTCTATTAAAGTTAGTTCTAGTTAATATTCACTTTTTGGTGACCCAGTTTACTAGTACTTATTTAAGATATTGCCATTAATTAAAATTTATGTAAGGCATTTAATATAGCAACATATTAAAGATTGGTTATAGTTTTTAGTTGTATTTTTTTTCTTCAGTTTTGTGTTCTTAATTTGTTACTGATTTGTGAAGCTTTAAGTTTAAAGTTTGCTTAAGCAAAGTTTTCTGTTAACACTAGCGCCAGGTTTATGGAACACATGCGGGAGCTACTGAACATGTCAGATTGGCTGGTACAACAGGACGCGCAGTCTCACCACGATATACTGGATGGGCAGTGTGCGCAGTTGACTGTTCATTTTTATGGTAAGCTTATTCATTTATTTGACTTTTTACACATTGTTTTAACGCATCTGTGTCAAAATGTGAATTACAAAGTGTTTTATAACAAAATATATCTATTATTACCCGTATGAAAAATATATGGCTTGTAATTTCCTATTTAAGACACCTTATTCTTTAACGGGAAGTAACTTACTACGTAAATTGCCAGTATTCTTGTAGGGATAAAATCATGAAACTTGAAATCGTCATATTGAAAATACATTTTTAAACCATTTATGGCTGATGAGAAGGGTGACATTTTGATTTTCATTAAAGGTATTCATAATAGTAACCTGAAAATGAGGAAGAACATTTTCTTTTTGATTTAAAAAGTTTTTGCAGTTTTCATAATTTTAATTCTAGTGTATTAATACATAACTACTTGATTTGATAGTTTTGTATTTTTAACATGAACAGTATAGAACATCTCTCACTACTTCAGTGTTTGACAACACTTCTGTAAGCGTTATTAGGTATCTATTGTTTTATTAGTTAGAGTATATGGTCGAATACACACTTAACTCTAATTTATGTCTAATTGAAACACGATGTCATCAAAATTGCCACGAATCGCGCTATGACTAATAATGTCTCTGGAATTGTGCATCCTAGAAGAACAATACCAACTATAGATCGTTCACTCGCGTGGTATTATTTTCGTTCCTTGTGTATTAGGAAGTTGCGAAATGCAGAAGGCCGTTGTGTCGAAACATTGGTTTTTCTTTCCGGCAGTGTGTTTCTTCATGCCTACATTTACAGGCATGTGATGTCAGCACGCATGCTAAAATAAAGTTAATTATAAACACATTTGAGTGTAAGTAAAGAAGAATGCCAACCACACTATATCTGCTCTAATCCAATGTTTTCAAAGAAAGACACATTGCAAGTGAAGTTACCAGCGGGTATCCACGCGTCCTTGCCAACCACACTATATCTGCTCTAATCCAATGTTTTCAAAGAAACACACGTTGCAAGTGAAGTTACCAGCGGGTATCCACGCGTCCTGGAAAATATCAAAGTTAATTTCTAGGCTTAGAAAAGTCATGAAAAACGGAGAACATCACAAATGTTCTGGAAAAAGTCGCGATCTTTATGAAATGAATTATCTGAGTTAATAACAGTTAATCATTCCGTTGAACAACAAACTTAATTAAAATATGGTTAATTAAGTAAAATAAAAAATAAAGTATAAGAATTAAATATGCGGTATGTACGGGAGATGACGCAAGGCTGTAAAGTGTCATGATGCAGTATGTACGAGAGATGACGCAAGGCTATAAAGTGTCATGATGCAGTATGTACGAGAGATGACGCAAGGCTGTAAAGTGTCATGATGCGGTATGTACGAGAGATGACGCAAGGCTATAAAGTGTCATGATGCGGTATGTACGAGAGATGACGCAAGGCTGTAAAGTGTCATGATGCG
>NW_013666584.1:216527-222080 GCF_000517525.1 Limulus polyphemus | reverse complement strand
GTACAATATCTAAACATGGTGTTGGATTCACACTAAACATCATGAACGTACTAGTACTATATCTAAACATGGTGTTGGATTCACACTAAACATCATGAACGTACTAGTACTATATCTAAATATGGTGTTGGATTCACACTAAACATCAAGAATGTACTAGTACTATATCTAAACATGGTGTTGGATTCACACTAAACATCAAGAATGTACTAGTACTATATCTAAACATGGTGTTGGATTCACACTAAACATCATGAATGTACTAGTACTATATCTAAACATGGTGTTGGATTCACACTAAACATCAACACTTATGATAAACAACATTGTTTATTGACAAAAAGGGGACATGGATAAACAATGTTGTTTATCATAAGTGTCGTAATCTTGTTTACAATCAAACTTTAATGGATCTTATCACATCTGGACTGTCATCATTACGGTGGACTTAAAGATAATTTTGATAGTCGGTTGTGTCCATCCGTCCTTCTGGTTGGTTGGTTGCAGATCTTTCAAGGAAACGGTTTTGGCACGACCGAATAAACAATGACACAATTCATCCAAGCTCTTACGTGACGAACTTCTCCGTAACAGATGTTAGCTAAGGCAATGATGGAGTCATTCTCATCGGATTGTGTGTAACATCTTCTCACCCAGAAAACTTCAAGTAAAGCAAATATTAATATATTTATGACTGCCTTTTTTGTCCAAATTTCCTGGTGTTGTTGGCTCCCGATAGAGGACAGTTAGCATACAGCACACTCGAATTCGTTGATTCTTAATAGATATGGAACAGTAAATACCACTACACCGCGAGAAAGCCGTGCTCTATTTAGTGTGAAAAAGCATTGGAATTGTTCACTTATTATGTGCTGTTGCTGACACACAAGTAGCCATTTTGAGACGTCCTCTGTGGTGTCCTCTAGCGAATACAACGACAACTTTCTCATAGAATTGCAGTCAGACACTGAATTACAGAGCATACTTCATATTTTTCACACTGTATGCTTAGCAGATCCATTTCAGTCAAACTTGCTTTATTTTCTTTCAACTAATACTTGTGGTGTCGTGTATAATTTTTGTTAAATTAATATTTGCTGCCATAAAATATCGAAGCTTGTGAACCATATCTAAGTGAAAAGTTTTCGTTCCGTACCTTTCTTTATATCCTCAAGTTATCAGCGCTTTCGGGAACGTGAGTAAACCTTTCACGTGCGAGTTTAATGGCGGTTAACTTCAAAGTATTAATTTGAACGGGAACGTGAGTAAACCTTTCACGTGCGAGTTTAATGGCGGTTAACTTCAAAGTATTAATTTGAAAGGTCTTCTGTATATATATAAACCTCTTGCGGTAAAACAACTATTAACTACTTATAAAGATTTACTTCGTTAATATTGATGTCTAACCACTAAACGTAACTTTGGTTCTTCTAGGTCCCGAGGCCCATAAACTTCAGATTCAATTCAGTAATTTAATAAACTTGGGAAGTGTGCGTAAACGCACAAAGCTTGGAATTAGGAAGATCACCACCTTTTATAAGCCGTGCCGAACTTGTAAGTTTAAATATGTTTTTTTTTTTAATTGTAGTTGATAATAAAATGAGCATCAACAACTGTAGTTAATCTTAAAACGGGAAAAGAAATCCTCCAGTTGAAGTTCAAATTCTTTTTTTTTTAATGATTTGCCGATTTTCCACCAGTACAGAAAAAGAACTCTCCAGGCAGAGTTTTGAAGTTGCCTTTTTTTTTATAATTTAGTCTATGATTCGTTGACTTTCTATGAACACGCTTTCAAACCCTTAGCTAAAGCCTTAATAATTTAAAATCCTAAAATCAATCCGAGTTTTACAAAACAATTTTTACCACAGGTTTAAAGTAGTGTAACTATCGAATACAAAACAATCTAGATTGGTGACGACACCCTAACCCACTTACCTTGATTTGTGTGACACCCCCTACTGCATTTGTTTTATGTTTTTAATTATTCTTTGTTTGGTGAAACTCTCGCGACACGCAGTTTGGAAACCACTAATCTATATTAACATGAAATATTTCTGGTACATTTAGAAAATGTGTACATGTTACAAAACTTTAATATCAGTGTGGAAATAAGCCAACTTTCCGTATGAAATGAAATACTCAGATTCCTTGTAAAAACTTATTATTTATTTCACGTTGTTCTCTTTTGATTATCATCTTAATTTCGTGTCATTTATTTTTAAGAACTTCTGACCAAAACGTAAGTCAATCATTAAACTTAACTTAAAAGTAAGTCAGAAATTAATGAAGATAATCCTATGGATAATAATAATAATGAGACCAGGAGTATTTCGTGTAATAAATAAATTCACAAAAAATGTAGTAGGCGTAGGACTAACCTAAATATTTTACTGGCTAAACCTCGTGACATATTAATTAATTACGCCAAAAATATTGTTAACAGTGAGGATATTCAACTAATGATTTAGTGTATTTTAACCATTTATTTATTTTTTGTGTTCGTTTCTCATCAAATATCACTATGATTTTATCTTTCAGTAAACGAACTTCTTGGAGAGGACTATATCGCAGGATACAATATTTCTTCTTCGTTATTGTCTTCCTTGTTTACTATCGTGATGGGCTTCTTATGGGTTTTGCTACTTTTGGCATAAAAAGTCCTGAACATCTTAAGTACGTTTCGAGATTATTCCTGTGGCAGAACGCTGATCAAAAGTCATTTATTTGAAAGATTGTATGTAGTAATTATAATGTAATTTTTTTTTTCACGCGTGCTAGACGTGCAAGTTTCAAAGTGTCGTGTTACCAGACGCAGCATTTTATTTTGAAAGATAATTTTTAAGTTCTGCTTCAGGTAGATTTAGCTAATTACCATTTCACCAGATGTCACCTTTGTGATTAGCGACTACCAATAAAAAAATTTTTGCAACGTATAGTTTAAATAGCTTAAGGCGAATTTCAATTCAAACAGTTCACTATATATACATGACAAGACCGTTCAGTAGTTAAAGTATATATATGTTATGGTATTTTAGTTTTATGATTTATTTACCATACTTTCTGTAAAGTAGATAAGATCAGCCACGTAAAAGTTACATAAAGACCCGTCCAGCAGTTAGGCTTCAGAATTAAATAAATAATTAGTGGATGTTGAATGAACAGAAAAGACTGATAGTTGTAATACCTTTCTTATCGAATATCTACTGTTTGCTCTGCTGATTTCTTTGGCCACAATTTTAATTACAGCCCCGTTTCTGTTCACAGTATTTGTTTTCTATGTACACATACAGGCCTCCCAGCGAATCTTTAAACACTGTAAAACCTGTTTTTAAAAAGATTAAACCTTGAAACCTGTACAATAGCTTGCAATAGCCCATAAAATCCATTTTTTTAAATGCTTCAGTTTATAAGAAATGTATATTTACAGAAATATAAGTTTGTGCTCTTTGTTTAAATTTAAAAGTCGGTTCTTAGTTGTCATTCATGTGGCCTGAAACAGACACTCATTGTGGTCAATGACACATGAATATTATTGGTTACGAGGTGGTGAAGGTTATCCTCAACTTATCCAAGAAAGATTTCGCTCAAAGTAACCTGTATTTAATTTGTCCAGGTTAGCCATTATTTTCAATATATATATGTATACTAAATCTTATGCTAATAACATCTGTACTCTCAGGGAGTAGAAGTAAAAATAATGGTAAATGCATGAGATACTGGAAAGTATTTTTTTAATTGAATATATTTAACAATCGCTAAAGATATTCGGATATGTATAATATTATATTTGCTTCATTAGATTATTAGGTTTTTGAGCACTTTTATGTAGTATTTAGGTTTTAAAAAGTGTATTTATTTATTTAATTAACTGGATAAATACAATACATTTAATGTAATTTTCTCTAGATAGGTTTAAAGCTTATTATTCTCTCCATCAATAAAGAAAAAATTGAAAACGTAACAGACAATTGAATTTCACCGATTTCTTTTTTAGTTCTAGTACAGGTTAACAGTTGAATCACTAATTTTCTTCCGACTTGTACAGTAGTAATACAACTTACTGTACACACAAAGTACTAGAAACTCGAATATTAACAGTGTAAACCAATATCTGTGTTTCAGTTCCCGCCATAATGAAACAAAACTAACAGTAAATATATACATCCTGACTCTGTACTTTACATTACATTCATTTTCCTTCTCGTATGTCTATCTGAATCGTTGGCTGATTGCGCTTGGACAAATAACCACAATTAGTTCCGTATCACGCCATTAGATGGAAGCACTGTGCATGACAATGACTTCGAAAGGTTTCTCTGTTGAAACTAGTAGAATTTATTTTAAAAACGATAAAGCTCGCACTTTCCAAGGTTGTTCCTTTAAAGGATTTTCCATTCTTTTACGCGATTAGAGCTAAAAAGACAATTATATCAATATTTCCATTAAGAAACTTGAAACTGTTGTAAAGAATATGAAATATGAAAAAAAAAATATTTAAGAAAATATGATTCAACCTTATTCAGTAACGCTAATTGTACTTCATTTACTTATTTGAAAGTCTTATTTTGGAAAAATTAACAACATTATATATATATATATATATATATATATATTAAAAGTTGAAATTTGTGTTCAATACATTCATTCGTAATCTTGTTTATAATCAAACTTCGTTTTCCTTCGAACACATCGATTGCAATGTTTTGGGTATTGAAATGGGTGCCTACTTCGACCGTTTAAGGAAAAGAATATATTCAGACAAAAATTCTCTTGTCTTTCTTATTATAAATTCGACGAATCATCAAATTATTGAAACTAGTGAAAAGGCATCAGTATATTATACAAGGGAAGAACAAACAAGGACTTGTGTTCTATGCGGTATAATATCTTTGGCGATAAAGCGGTATCAGGTAAATCATATGTCAAAGCGAATGTTTTGCGCCCAACATCTTCA
Organism: Limulus polyphemus; assembly: GCF_000517525.1. NCBI lineage: Eukaryota > Metazoa > Arthropoda > Merostomata > Xiphosura > Limulidae > Limulus > Limulus polyphemus. Next base: position 217,126 of record NW_013666584.1, on the reverse strand, counting down.
GATTCTAAATACATTAACCTTTGTATGTATTATCCAATCAGGCAGTGGATGAAGTGAGATGAAAATATGGATCCACAAGAATGGGGATGAAGTTTCTATGGTGATCAAATGATAGCTCAACATTCCGATAAGCCGCCCACACCAAAATTGTAGTTGCAAAGCAAGTTGTTCAAATCTAAGATGTAATTGCAGGAAGAACGTACTTCTATGTTTGCCAGCTTGCATCGAATGTCGTGGGGTAAGTTGTGACTGTTTCAAATGTCTAGATCGTGTTAACATCAATTATAAATAACTTATCCAATCAGATAACATGTTTTAATATTTGTCTGCATTCTTCTTTACTACTTTGTTGTTTCCAAGGTGTTATTTTTCTACAATTCTTAAAACCAATTATTGCGACAACAGAACTATGCGACACCTCTTGAACTTTTTTCTGTTATAATAGTTTGTTTGTTTATTTGTTTGTTTGAAGTTATACACAGAACTACATAATGGGTTATCTGTGCTCTGCCCACCACGGGTATCGAAACCCGGTTTCTAGCGTTGTAAGTCCGCAAACATACCGCTGTGCCACTGGAGGACCTGTTATAATACACCTT
>NW_013666584.1:213131-215827 GCF_000517525.1 Limulus polyphemus | reverse complement strand
AATGTTTAGATATAGTACTAGTACGTTCATGATGTTTAGTGTGAATCCAACACAATGTTTAGATATAGTACTAGTACGTTCATGATGTTTAGTGTGAATCCAACACCATGTTTAGATATAGTACTAGTACATTCATGATGTTTAGTGTGAATCCAACACCATGTTTAGATATAGTACTAGTACATTCATGATGTTTAGTGTGAATCCAACACCATGTTTAGATATAGTACTAGTTGAGAGTAAAATTTAATGAGCATGAAGAAACCTGTTTTTTCATGTTAAAAAAAACCTTTTCCCCTCTTAATAAAATTTTCAAAAATTAATAGGTACAGGGAAAAAATTATTTCACCCATTAAGAAATTACCATTTGGTTAGTATTACTACACTGTTATGCAGGTATATCTATATTAAAGTTCTTATTACATTTATATTCAAACTTCGTGATTTTTTTTTAATTACTGAACTATTCAACGTTAAACATGTCCAGGTTTAAATTTATCAAGTTTCCTATTCTGAAATTGGATTTTAATATCCAGCACTACCCTGGAATTGCTTACTTGCACTAATATCCAGCACAACCCTGGAATTGCTTACTTGCACTAATATCCAGCACAACCCAGGAATTACTTACTTGCACTAATATCCAGCACAACCCTGGAATTGCTTACTTGCAATAATATCCAGCACAACCCTGGGATTGCTTACTCGCAATAATATCTAGCACAACCCCGTGATTGCTTACATGCAATAATATTCAATACTACCCTGGGATTACTTGCATGCACTAATATCCAGCACAACCCTGAAATTGCTTACTTGTACTAATATCCAGCACTATCTTGGGACTGTTTACTTGCACTAATATCCAGCACTATCCTGGGATTGTTTACTTGCACTAATATCCAGCACTATCCTGGGATTGCTTACTTGCACTAATATCCAGCACTATCCTGGGATTGCTTACTTGCACTAATATCCAATACTACCTTGGGATTGCTTACTTGCAACTTTGTTCGTATTTCCCCGCAGCCTCATCACCTTTACATATTTTCCTAAAGCACCAGCACGTGTATGCATGTACTTTCGCCCCCACCCCACGTTTGAAAATAAATTTTGGCTCCCTTCTCCCAGTTACATAGACACAACTCTTTCCATGTGTATGGTACGAAATAAATTTGCATATTAACTTTTTGAAGGATGTTACAGAAATGAGATCAAATGTAAACAGCTGGGACGAAACTATTAAAATGAAATTATAATAAGACAGTATGCCGCAATTTTCAAAAGACTCGACTTACAAAACCTCATACTTTATAAGTTTTCCAATTAATAGACTGATCTATTAATGATATACCTTCAACTGTAGCAGATTTTATTATTTTTCTCATTTTCGCGCCTTTATGTTTCACAGTTCTTACATTTAACAGCTGTCCATTTCCTCCTGCATGTCCAATACATATTTGAGCTGGGCAATATTGAATTAATGTTCTATGGTTGGTTGACTCATTCAAATAGTATATCGAATTTTCTGGATAATACTAGATTAATGGACAAAAATCACTTAATGGTAAAGCCGTATTTTATGATTTTGATAATTCACATCAACTGCTTTTTTTTCTCTCTCTGTTATTAGTTTTGAAAACGATAAATATATTTGAAATATATTTATAACGTCGTATATCCTTACCTATTGTGATTATGATATAGAGTGCCTTGCAAAAAGTATTCACACCCTACCAATAATGTCACATTTTGATGAAATACAAATAATGTAACTATTTTTTTAATTAACTTGTTTTTATTCAAAACTATAATATTCAAACTTGGCGATTGCATAAGTATTCAACCCCCTAAGTTAGTACTTGGTGGAAGCACCTTTGGCAGCAATTACTGCTGTGAGTTTTTTTGGATAGGTCTCTACCAGCTGTTCCCCGCTGGGGCAGTGGTAAGTCTACGGATTTACAACGTTAAACGTAAGGGGTTCGATTCCCCTCGGTGGACACACCAGAGCCAAATGTGGCTTTGCTATAAGAAAAAATACCACCACTCTACCAGCTTTGCACAGTAGGATGGTGTAATTTTTGCCCATTTTTCCTAGCAAAATTGCTCCAATTCTGAGAAATTCGTGGAGATCGTTGATGGGCTGCAATGTTCAAGTCCCGCCATAAATTTTTCATTGGCTTCAAATCAGGACTTTGACTGGGCCGCTCCAGGACATTACTTTTCTTCTTTTGAAACCACTCCAGTGATTCGGGCCATTGTCCTGCTTAAATGTGAATTTTCGACCCAGTTCTAGATTCTTGGCGAACTCAAGCAGGTTTTTCTCTAGAACTCGTCTGTACTTTACACGACCCATCTTCCCCTCAATCCTGACAAGGTTCCCAGTCCCTGCTAATGAGAAGCATCCCCATAACATGATGTTGCCACTACAATGCTTGACAGTTAGACAGTTGGGATGGTGTTGACTGGGCGATGTGCTTTGATAAAGCTAATATTCTACAATGACTGTTCTGTGAGACTTAGCCTTGATTGTGTGTCATGCCCACCTGAAATGAGGCTATGTTCATCTCAGGAGATGATGCAGAGATTCGTACAAGTTAGTATGAGTTCGGAGTTTATCTCCATTGAACATTAACAACTTCGTATCATCATTCATAAGCAGATCCAAATTGGGACACATGCCCTCTTCAGAAGAA
>NW_013666584.1:209417-213121 GCF_000517525.1 Limulus polyphemus | reverse complement strand
TATATATATATATATATATATATATATATATATAATTAAAAAAATGGAAATTTTTATTTGTGTAATTTGAACGCCACCCGAACCATATTTTCAATTAATTATTATGATATCAGACATATTTGTATATTGCTTTTGATACCATACTGATAAAAGGTTATATAATAAAGTTCAATACAAACAGTTTCGCATTTAATGTAATTAAAATTAATAGATTAAGTCTATTCATTATTCGGTAAAAAAGAAACGTATTCAAAGAGCAATTACTTTTCCATAAACTATAATTTGAACTGGCATGATTTTTTTAGTCATTTTGTCTGTACATATACTGTTTTTTTAAATCCAATACTTTTAGAAAGTTTATCGCAGAAACCTGACAGAAATTTTTAGCTTTTACTAGACCACAGTGACCCGTTGGGTCAACCACTATTCAGGGGTTATGAATAATTCAAGTTAATTTCAATATTGCACCGAAATGAAAGTTTATTTTTAATAATTAAATAGTTCAATCCATTCTTGTTATTCATAATTCAAGAAAACATATTTGATTGTTGATCGGGAGTAAAAGGAAAGACCATTTCATTTTTCAAAAAAAGTGAAGTAAGAAGTTTCGTAAAGATCGCGAACGGTAGTGTGAATGATTTTTTGACTGAGAAAATAAGCAAACAAACAATCTCAGAGTTTTAGTAATATATAGATAGGTTCTTCAAGATCTTGTTTTTGTCATCTTACGCCTTTTAATGAAGATTGGAACATTGACAGGGAAATAATATAATAGGTTTTCGTTTATAAAATTTTGTTGTTGTTTCTCAACTTGATTTTTATCTTATTACCTCGGCTCCATAGTTACTATTTGCAAATAGTCAATAATATTGTAGGTCCATTTTATTGTTGTTCTTTCTACGCGCCTTTATAACACATTTTCATCTCATCATTTAATTTCTGTTGTGCATATATTGTTGTATAGAAGATATTTTAAAGTGATTCATCAAGTGGAAAACGAATAGATAGATAAACTGATGTGGCGCCATCTAGTGTACATAAATTCATCTAGAAATGTTCATAAAAGTCACCCGAAAAACGGGGCTAACTCTGTAACCTCGTTATCTATATAAAAATTAAACTTAAAGTATGGTTAATACTTTTGAAATGTTTAGAACTTTCTTTTCCAATAGAAATTAATTTGTGAAAGGTCTATGAACAATCAACAGTTTCTATTTTAAAGCGAATAGTGGTGTTCCCTGTAAGAGGGTTGTGGAAAATCTAAGGTGATGTACAGGTAAAACAAATCTAATTTCAACGCGTGTTGAATCGTAGCTTTTAAATAAAAAAAATCGAATATAAGTTACAACTGAAGTAAGACATACCTGTCAAAAACAAGCAAAGAGAACACATATTACACCACCACCAACAACAATCAAAAACAGGGGGTAAACAAAAGAGGAAAATAAGGAACAGTTTACAGAGAATTTAAAATATTTATTTTCCATTTTTCTCTCAACATATTGAAATTATTAAAAAAAAGAACAAAACTATATAAATGTATATACATTTTATGAATATCCTAAAATAATTAATCTTATATACTCTTCTAGAACAAGTACGATTATCATAATATTTATCCATATGAAAGAACATTTGTAAAAATGTACTTAATAATGACAATTTCATTTCATAGTTGAGCAAAGATTGACTCTTATTTTAAAGTTGTCAATATGCAGTGCCATCATGTGTAGCTAAATGTAATAAATCTATATTATATTTATTTGTAATTTCCCGAAAGGAAGTCGAAGACCACTTGGAGGAGTCACCTGTTTTAACCACTCGAACAACAGAAGTGTGTTATCTGTCAGTCATTCGGTAGACATTAAAATACATCACGTGATGGATGCTGAACGTTGGAATTTGTACTGTAAAACAGGCGCATGCAATGAATGACGAGAATAATTATGTACTTTGTAGGCTATAACACAGCATGTTATATGAACTTCCAAAGCAAGAAATAATAATATTTGTTACTCATAATTTTAGTTTTATTTACTCTTGAAACAGAACACTTTCGGGGAAGTGTATCGAAAAAAAGGAAATACTAGATGACAGTATTTCGCCGAGTTGAGTAAATTACTTTACCAAAAACACAAAAGTTTTGGAATTATTTTATTTCATAATAGATTAATTATCTTCTTTAAAAAATACCATTTAAGTTTTGAATAACTCGCAAACTAAAGATATTATTGTATTGCCAATTTCATTTCATGATAGATTAATTATTTTCTTTAAAAACAAACCCATTTAAATAACTCGCAAATTTAAGATAGCTATTATAATGCCAACTTTTAACCTAGTTTTTCATACACACATTTGAACAGTAAAATTTATTTTTGAGCCTCGGCAGGGAGATTGCTGCAATTTTGCAAACATAATTAGAGTGGGCCCAAAGTTATAGGACCCATAAGCATTATAAATGTTTTTTTTGTTGTTTTTTTTTTCAGTCAATACAGGGACGGTGGCAGCGGTAATTCCCAATGGTTAAATAAATCTCTCTGAACTGACTTACCTCATTCTCGTTTATATTTGAATCTACAGTGCGTTATCTGGATAGGAAGTGCTTTCAGAATTTTAGAAAATAAAGTTCTTCTACGTGTGTTCTCGAATTCTGTTACTTGTGGGTCACCTATATTGTTGAGTCTACTCCAAGTCTTCTTCTACCAAAATACATTTCCAACGAATTGAAACGAAGATTTTTGTTTTGTTTTTTCTATGGAATATCAGAACCTAATACAATTAGTTATTTATAACTATTTCTTATCCAGTCTTTTAATTTCATTATAATTGCTGTTTATCCCAATAGATCGCACCACGTAACACGTCTTAATAAGGAGGTCTGAGCACTGATTTCGGTGACTGATTGGACAAAACCCTGCCTTATATTTCAAAAATACAATGTTGTTTGGGATGAACTATTTAGACATCTTATATTAAAAAAAGTGTTATACATTTTAGCGAATTACATACACCACCATCATTTATTTATATGAATTATGTTATCAAAATTACTTAATTAAAATAAAAGTTTGTTTAAATAAGTATTATTTGAAACTTAGCAAGCGCAAAGTTAGCGTTTTTGGTATGTATCTTTTTTGTTGCTAATGGTTTAACTTAATGTTAATTCTTTCCACTAATTGACCGTAACAGAATGAGTAAATGAGAGACGTAAATAATTCTGCTGATGCCATAAATCATTGTTTTTAATGTAGCCATCTGGTGGAAGTTTAATACTGTTCTAAGTGTTATTTTAATAATTTTATTCTTCTAATCAACGCAATGTGATTCTTAAGCTAGTTTTTATTATTTTGTAGTTATTTTACGTAAGGATATACACATTAATTTTGATTTCTTTCCTAAAACAACTTGTTAAATTTTAGATTTTTCCTAATTTAATCCAAAACATGTTCCGAGATCAACATCCTGGATTTGTAACTAGAGAGGAAACGCATTTTTGGCTTCCATTAAAGCATAAGTGCACTTGCGAAAAGTGTCCATTTTTCTCAATTACTTCTGAACAATATATACACACCTTCCTACAGAGAACTCGAACTACTCAGAATTTTACCAGAAGAATTACCTTAAACTTTTCGTTGCTAAGGGTCGATTTGACAAAGAGGATGCTTGTGATATTTCCAATTGCTTTTAATATTCAGCAGTTC
>NW_013666584.1:202994-208417 GCF_000517525.1 Limulus polyphemus | reverse complement strand
TAACTTTTTTCCAGGTGTATATATTGTTAAAGCTGAATACGAATTTTTCAGATTAGGTCGTGAAAATCTGGTTTTTGTGCACACACACACACACACACACATATATATATATACTTTGATGTGTCGGGCCCATTTAACCTCGTGCGTAAAGTTATTAATGCGTCACTTAAGGTTATTTCAATTTATATAAGAATAATGATTTTTTTTTATACTTAGCATTTACTACTTGATTCTACTATTCCTTACTAATGGATAGTTAAGGAGTAAAAGTATAGCGAATGGAGATCTTGAATTATTTGCACAGTATCGATGAGGCCAAGTTCGATTTTTTTCTATTTTTGTTACCATAATTACATTTTCCCATCCCTTGTAATGAATGCCGTTGGGTGATGAGAAATACAAAAAACTACTTTTCTATTTTTTATTTTAATTTAAAAATGGGCCCCTCCAGGTTATCAGAAAAAAATATATATAAATTTCCTCCCTGTAAAACTGTTACCGTGAGCTTTGTTGTTGTTATTTTGTTTTTCTACGAAAATTCTCTGTAGGTGTTTCAATTGAATTTTTTTTCTCCTCCTTTGAAAGATAATAGGTTAAAAGGTTTCAGAGCTTACCAGTACTATAGAACAAAAGGTCCGTTATTAAATATATCATTATTAGTTCTATATGTTGCAATATATCCCTTGGTGATGTGGGAGAACCTAGGGCCAGTACCTTACACAACATGTCGTGGATTAAAGCTGCTTTTTACAGCATGTTTGCGTGAAACGACTACATTGGTTACAGGCTGGTACGTGTTGATCGAGCCTTGTTGAAAGAAAACGTAACGCAAATCAGGAAACCTTAACTTTTATTCTTTTTATTTTATTGATCAACCAGTTCCTTTCGAAAACTGAACTAACGTTTTTACTTCATTCTAATCGTCTGGACAAGGACTCTGATATTAATATTTTCTTTGCGATCTGAGAAAAAAAAACAAAAAACAGCAATAAATTCTGATTTTTTTCAACTTCTATTTGTCTCTCTGTTTTTACATGTGTTTATTTATTATCTTAATGTTGTTATTTACTTGTCAGGATTTACTAACTTCCCTGTTTTAATCATCATGTACTTTTACTTACTCTTTAAATTCATTAGCTATATTCATGCGCAATTGGACTTTTAAATTAAATACTTATGTTATTTTAACCAACCTTATAAAGGTGTCTTTAATTAAAGGCTTCAGTAAGCGAAAAAAAAATCAGTCATTAAACATAATTAGTGAGTTGTTTCTTAGTAAACAACGGTCATTGGAATTTAATGAAAAAAGTCAAATAGAAAGCTAATCGGAACTAGGTTCTCTTCTTTGGAAGCAAAATTACCTACAATAACTCTGGTTTGAGAATAAGTTATAACAGAAGCTCATAAGTTGAGAAATCTCGTTCTCATATAACAGGGTATTTTCAAGATCTAAGGAAATTACTGCATCTGAAAAGTTATTTCGAAATGCGAAAGTGAATTTAATTGGTTTTGTTTAACATCTGCAGTTAATTTCGTTTAAAGCGGTAAATATAAAAATTAAACAGACGTTTAATATAACTTATAATGATTTTCATGGTTCTCCTTATTTTAGGTTTTCCCCTGTACAACAACCTATTCTGCAAAACGCATTGAGCCCCCCAGTGGCGCAGCGGTATTTTTGCGGGCTTATAACGCTACAAATCGGGTTTCGATACTTGTGGTGGGCAGAGCAGAGATAGCTTATTGTGTAACTTTGTACTTAATTACAAACAAATAAACAAACAAATCATTGCAGTTTGCACATGTTTATATTTCGACTTGTTTATTTTGATATACAAAAAAATTGTTTGAAATAAATACAAGCACAAAAAAAGTTATCTTTGTTCTTAGTGCATTCTGTATGTTATACATTATTTAAATAGATAAGAAAACACAGAAAGTAAATTAACCAGGTTTCGTGAACACTAATTCTTGTTTGTTTTTTTTTTCATGGGGACGCTGTTGTTTCACAGTAGCTCAGCGGTAAAGTCGACGGACCTATAACTCTAAATACCGGGTTTCAATACCTGTGGTGGGCACAAGACAGATAGTCCAATGTATAGCTCTGCGATTAGCTTCAAACAAACAAACTGGAATGTTTTAGATTTACAGTTTGTATGCTCTCCAAACGTTCTTCACAATATATCCTTTCCATCTCATTTCCTTAAACAACATTAATGAAATAGTCTTGTTTGGACGATAATTACTGACTGCGAACATACAAGACTGATTTTAGCACACGTAATAAAGGCTGTCAAGAACAAGACAAGAAATTCCGTTTCCTGGAAACCAATAACTGTTTTGTTTTGAAGACTTGTTTAAATCACATTTTACTTAGTTTGGTTGGTTAGTTACAACTATTTCTCCAGTTGATTTTGAATGATTGACATTTATATGTTTCTTGTTGATGTTTTCTTTAACTTTACTAATCGTAAAGGCGGAGTTACATGTTGTTTACTATACTCTCCACCAATCACGGGTGGGTTTCAGTATTTCTTTTTGCCACTGTTATTGATGAAGGTTGCTTGCTAAATACGTGAATGTTAAGTGTTGCCATGACAACATCACAATCCTCGAGAAAGTAATTTACCTTCCCTGTTATCCAAATCAAAGAGAGAGGCGGCCACATTTGAACCCGAGTTAGTGTTTATTATAACTCATTATTCCTTTTAATATTGAGTGGAACGTTTTTGTGGTATTTACTATTTCGAATACTTATATTATTAACTTACCGTAATCTTTACAGTTATCTGGAGTTACAGAAGTTGAATACATTATACAAAACGATTTTAGAACATCACTACGTTGTTACAGTCCATCTCTCCACGTCCGGTCATACACTGTCTGACGGCCTTGCAATAGAGATAATAGCCCTATAGCATACTTTTCATTGCAAAAGGCTCCGCCGTAAGGCTGTCATGTCAAAAGCACAATGCCTCTCTTTGCGTGCTTTGCATACAAATCCATTTTCACCTGTTACAACATCCCGCACTTAAATTACCGCAGCTAGGGTACAGTTTATTCCAGATCTCTTTGTGGGTGGTCCTGGTGCATCAAGTTGATGCATATTTCTTTGATTTCCAATGATATTAATTACAAGGGATATCTACTCTCGGAAAGTGTATGAATATTTTGCGTAGGAAAGGGCTGTTTGATCAATTTTTGGTAGCATCATACTAACTATTAAAAAGCGAAACAATATCAAAATGTGTTTGTGATACATGCCATTCCACAGCGACATTACATCGGTTGTAGCCATCACGTAACTTGTTGAGTTGCAATAAGGTTTTGTTTAGGTGTAGAAAAAAATAGATTATATGGATGGCTATCAAGGCAGCTGCCATGCTGTTAAATATGTGCAACTTTGGTCTTTGGTACATTCAAGTAATAAGCGTGCCCAGACTGAATCTGGTGGCTCATGGTTCGCGTCCCTTTGCTTCGAAAATGTGCTCTTCACGTTAGAGTCGTTTTAAGATTACCATAAAATCCCACTACCTCGTCAAACAGTAATGATCCAGGAGTTGGCGGTTGGTGCTGTTGTTCAACTACCTTTTTCTCGAGTCTATCAGTTCAAAACTGAGACGATTGTGAGCAAATAGCACTTGTGTAGCTTTGCAAGAAGATTCTAGAACAGCCAACCAAAGTACAATCTTACAGTTAAGGTGACATACGTGTATATATCGACACGAAATGTCTTGCTTTTTGTTTAAACGTCGTTTTGATTAAATAATGTAAAATTCTATTAGCTCATATTATTTAGATAATTTCTAATAAAAAAACAACTCTGTCTTTCCTTGTCAGTTGTGTCGCACGAGTAACAAGTCTCGAGTAATTAGAGTCGACTCATATAAATCAGTACATAATTTCAGCTGCACTAATTAGGCTTAGATGGCTTTAATGAAAAATATTTATTTAACTATACCAAAAAGGTACGATCTCTGTGTCATTCAATACATCTGAGAAGGCAGAATTACTCTTTATATTATCCGATCTGTTGTGTATGGAAAGTATTTATCTGTAGTTTGATCATGTCATTCGGCATTAGCGCGCTCTGCCGGGCAATTCTGAAATAAAACGCGAATAAATCACAAGTAAAGATTCAAGCGTATTTCACGTGATATGTTGTTTCTATGTGAAGAAAATATCAATCAGAATTATAGAAGTTCTGTTACATGAGCAACAACCATAATTGTCAGACTGAACAGAACCAAAGGTTGTAAACATACCCACGTAGTTCTTGATGTGAACTATTAGCTTTTTATGTGATTACATTATGTAAGTTTTCCTACACTTTATCAGTATTAATTTTTAACTTTCCTTGTTATTCTATAGCGTTTACGTTACAGCTCATATAAAATTAGAATACTCTTAGCTGCGGAAAACGTAGGATTTTTTTTTAACACTCTGGGTATCATATTGTTATTTATAATTATAATATTTTTTGATGAGTAAATTTTACCATAATTTTCACATAGGTCGAGCTTATAGAAATAAATTTGTCCGCAAAGACGACTAATGAATGACCTGATTGGCATTGTAGATGACCGTTATTTTAAAATAAGTACAAACAATCAGGTCTTGTTTAGGTATAGAAAAAATAGATTATATGGATGTTTATCAAGGCAGCCATCATGCTGTTAAAGATGTGCAACTTTGGTCTTTGGTACATTCAACCGGGCACCCGGCATGGCCAGGTGGTTAAGGCGCTCGACTCACAATCTGAGGGTCGCGGGTTCGAATCCCTGTCACACCAAACATGCTCGCCCTTTCAGCCGTGGGGGCGTTATAATGTGACGGTCAATCCCAATATTCGTTGGTAAAAAAGTAGCCCAAGAGTTGGCGGTGGGTGGTGATGACTAGCTGCCTTCCCTCTGGTCTTACACTGCTAAATTAGGGACGGCTAGCGCAGATAGCTCTAGTGTAGCTTTGCGCGAAATTAAAAAAAACAAACAAAACAAACATTCAACCCGAATGGTATCTTATGCGACACATGGGTTAAATAAGTAGGTCAGAGTCCCAAAGGATAACAATCCGTAATTTAAAACTGTTGACTAGATGGAGTACAACAGTCAACATCATCTATATGATTACTCTTAACCGGTCAGCGCGATTCACTACCACGATTATAACGCATCCATAACTGAAGCGTGTTCAGCGACATTTATCACAGCTCAGACCTTGGACCTTCCTGTCCATGGTCTTCACACTAACCACAAGGCAACATCTCGTTCAAGGATTGGAGACAAACTTTTGTATAAAGTCGAAGCAATTTGTAAGGATTTCGTGCACTTAAATTGTTTGTTTTGTATTCCGCGCAAAGCTACACGAGGGCTATCTGCGCCAGCCGTCCCTAATTTAGCAGAGTAAGACTAGAGGGAAGGCAG
>NW_013666584.1:200152-201994 GCF_000517525.1 Limulus polyphemus | reverse complement strand
TTAAGTTACCTTGCATTAATTTGTTTAATGATATAATTAACAGATTCTCAGAGTCACTGATTAAGCTACCTTGTATTAATTTGTTTAATGATATAATTAACAGATTCTTAGAGTCACTGATTAAGTGATCTTTTAATTCATAAAATTGTTCAATTAACAGCTTTCCGTGAGTCACTGGTTAAGTTACCTTGTATTAACTCGTTTAATGATTAACATTTGTTTATTTTAACCTTTGCCATTTATTGTTATTTCTTAATGTTTTTACATAGTAAACTCAAGGTTTAAGGCGATCCAGTAGGAGTCCAATGTTAAAAGCAATTTCATGTTGTAACGTATGGAACTGATAATAATACACTTGAAAACTGTACTGAAATACGTAAGCTTTACGCATGCAACATTTATCATATCGGATGTGATGCTGCTGGACTTGTGTAACAGATTTATTAACCAGTATAGCAACCAAGCTGGAGCGCCTCCAATTTGCAAGATATGATCTCCAGCAAGAATAGCAGCAAAAATAGCTCGATGTAAATTTTCATACTGTATCTTTTCTTTATAACATTTCAAAGGTATTTTCAAACCAATTCTCGTTTGTTAATTTTTCTAAGTTTTACTTTTTAATACAACTACACTTATGATAATAGACTCAAAGCCTAACATCCTCTATGCTTTCTTTATAACCAGCCATTTTGAACATTTATTGTCGTTTGAATAATATATGAAATTGAAATTTGTTCTTTAAAGGGGAGACATGTAAAAGCGCTTTTTTTTTTAGCAAACTGTCAATAAGCAGTCGACTTCACTTGTATGTTGGTCATAAGATAAAATATTTACAATTTTAGTCTTGAAAATTTTAGTTTGTGACGGATTTATTATTATACATTTATTTTGATATCGAAGTTTGCTTGAATTGAATTTATATTTACAAGTGTACATAATTTATACAGTTAAAAATGTATTGCGAAACTCCCGCCTATTCTCTAAAGTTACAGAAGATTCTTGAGTGTAAGAATCAACAATATATGTGTGTACGTAAACGCTTAATGTAACTTTGTATTGTTACGTAATCTGAATTTTCTAGAAACTCTCCACACGCCTATAAAAATAATCAACGCGACGCGCTAAAAAAAGAGCATCTATTATTAGTTTCCTATAGTTAATGTGCTACAATCTTCGGAAGCTATAACTGTGATTGTTATAACGCTTATCAATCGGAAAACTTCAGATATTTGACCAGGGGCATTTACAAAGTTCGAACATTACAAATAATTTAAATCCAGTGGGTTCTCATCGGATATTAGTATTTTTACGAAAACATATTATATCTTCATCGTGGAAAACTCGGCGTGTGTGGCTGGTGAATAATGAAGGACAAACCTAGCTAGCTCTCCATTAAGCGAATCGTACCTATATCAACTCGTAATTAACTCGCTCATCGTGAACCCTCGATAAGATATTAAGGAAGTTCCAGACTAGAAAGAAGACTTTATATTGCTTGTAAGTTTGTAAATTTTTTGTATATATATAAATCATTGTGTGTAATAACTATTTGTAATAACTGTTATTGTAAATTGTATTGTTGTTTGTATATTAAAACATATTTGTGTTAAAAAAGAAAACTGTGTGTATCAATCTTGTTGGCAAATATCATAAACTAACTATATGTAAAGCTACTGAAGGAAACGACAACTAATAAAATAACTTTTTTTTCGCTTCATATTAATACCAACTGTATGCTCGTGGGTGTGGTGTATGTAACACTATGACATTTGATGGTGGAAAACGGTTATTCTTGTAAAACGTTATCTGCGCTAGCCGTCCCTAATTTATCAGTGTAAGACT
>NW_013666584.1:198122-199178 GCF_000517525.1 Limulus polyphemus | reverse complement strand
CTTTTACCAACGAATAGTGGGATTGACCGTCACCTTATAACGCCCCCACGGCTGAAAGGGCGAGCATGTTTGATATGACGGGGATTCGAACCCACGACCCACAGACTGCGAGTCGAGAGCCCTAACCATCTGGACATGCCGGGCCACTCGTGAAAGTAATTCGAGGTTAAAAGTTGAAAGCGCGCAACGCTCAATGTTAGCTGAAGTACTTAGAAACAGAAATCTTCTTTTAAGAATAATTTATAAATAACGAAGGGTTGAATTGAGGGATCCGGGAGAAATTCTATAGAGTCCCCCCTCAAAATTGAACTTCGTATGTAATATTTGTTTGTTTTTAATTATGCACAAAGCTACACAAGGGCTATCTGTGCTCTGACCACCACAGGTATCGAAACCCGGTTTCTAGCGTTGTAAGTCCGCAGACATGCCGCTGTGCCACTGGGGGCACGTAATATTTATTACATACAGTTTGAGCTATACACAAACAAAAGCGTTGCGTAGGTGATTTACAAGATATTAATTCTAATATTCACAATATATATAAAATAATGACAACAAAGTTTTATGGTAAATATAAAGTATGGAACAACGCATTGTGTTTTTGTTAAATGGTCAAGAAATACGAAAGAAAAAGCAGCGAAAACATGTTAATGAAAAATTATAAAATAATATATTAAAGGGTTTTTGTCGTTCTATATTACGACTTCTTGAGCCTATGCGTTTTCCTGACATCATGAAAATAATAGGTTTGTACGTAATAATTAAATTCGAGGTTGTCATAGCGACAAATTTGCAAGCATATGTTTTTTGTTTTTTTTTATCTTCTCATATTCGAGGGGAGGGGCTACTTCTCTACCCCGTATTTCGGCCTATAATAATGTATAGATATATAATTAGAAGCACGTGGAAATATATACATAAATGTGTTATGACTCCCCTAGTCGATATATTAGTTGATTAAACAGAGCAGAAATGTTAGTTTAAACAACAGGGTCGAATACCGTATGCCAACTACCCCGTATTTCGGCCTATAATAATGTATAGATATATAATTAG
>NW_013666584.1:196318-197326 GCF_000517525.1 Limulus polyphemus | reverse complement strand
TATTGAGACCAAGGGCGTGACTATCCGGCTACCCCGTATTTCGGCCTATAATAATGTATAGATATATAATTAGAAGCACGTGGAAATATATACATAAATGTGTTATGACTCCCCTAGTCGATATATTAGTTGATTAAACAGAGCAGAAATGTTAGTTTAAACAACAGGGTCGAATACCGTATGCCAACTACTTACTGAAAAATGGATAATATTAAAAAACTAGACAAAAAGAACATTGGGTTGAGAGTCAGAAGAAATGAAATTATCGAAAGTTTACTGTGTTTTAAGTTAACTGAGAACCAATAAACGTATATATATTGTAGTTATTTGCACCAAAACATGTTTTAGGCTGCTGGGTAGTCAAAGGTTTTAAACATTACACCTGAATAGGAAATAGTCTCATTTTTCAAAAGCCAATCCTGCTTAGTTTTTGGTAATATACTAACAATGGATTTTTCTTTGGATTGTAGTACGTGGACGTACTATATGTATTCACCCCTTTAGTTAAAAAGTAAGTTATTTTATTTATATTGCTTTTCATATATATATCCCCTTTTGGATGCAGTGAGAACTTCAAGAAAGTTGGTAATTTTCACTATCTCGAGAAGCAAGCGGCGCTAGTGTGCAATAAGCAGATTATCTGGTTTTCTTACAGGAATACTGATAACATTTAATCAACGAGCCGAGCTATTCATAGTAGCGAATAAAACGATAACTATTGGCATACGGTATTCGACCCTGTTGTTTAAACTAACATTTCTGCTCTGTTTAATCAACTAATATATCGACTAGGGGAGTCATAACACATTTATGTATATATTTCCACGTGCTTCTAATTATATATCTATACATTATTATAGGCCGAAATACGGGGTAGTTGGCATACGGTATTCGACCCTGTTGTTTAAACTAACATTTCTGCTCTGTTTAATCAACTAATATATCGACTAGGGGAGTCATAACACATTTATGTATATATTTCCACGTGCTTCTAATTATATATCTATA
>NW_013666584.1:194831-195465 GCF_000517525.1 Limulus polyphemus | reverse complement strand
AAGAAGAAGAGAGCTATATTTATATATAGTGTTTATGATATGTCTATAACCTCTATAGAGTGAAGACTTTGTTGTACATAGGTATAACTTGTTCCGAATATATATATATATACCATTTTGAAAACAAAAAGTGCTTGGTGTTTATTCATCACTGAATTTATCGCCAACAAGTCACAGACACCGACCGTAGAAAAATCCTAAGTCCAACAACAACATTGTATATATTTATACAATTAAGAAATATAAGTAAAAGCCATTTATTTTGAAAACTGGTGAAAAGATCTATAATTTTAAATTCTGACAATTGGCGAGCCACAGCCAGAATTATACAGTGGTAAATGGCGATAGAAGAAAACGTGAATGACAACGGAAATAAGTAGGCCTACCTATATATGTACAACTGTAGTTAGTAACGAAAACAGTGTAGAGATTACGATTATGCTCTACAACCGTGTCAGATGATTTTGATAAATGGGTAGAAAGAGTATCTCATCTTGGGTTAAAAGACAGTGAACTACGAGAACAACAAGAACTAGAGAGAGAAGAGAGGAAGAAAGACGAAAAAGTTTGTTGTTTTGTTTGTAATTAAGCGCAAAGCTACACAATGGGCTATTTGTACTCTGCCGACCACGGG
>NW_013666584.1:191549-194557 GCF_000517525.1 Limulus polyphemus | reverse complement strand
ACAAATTGAAAAAAGAAGAAAAAGAGAGAGGGGAGAAGCTACAAATAGAGAGAATAAGAGGACAAACAGAGATAGTAAAACTCACCCAATCAAAGGAAGAAGGACCCAAGAATGACAATGGAGTCAGGGCCAGCCGATCCAAGCTGCTCAAATTTGATGAACATAAAGATGACACGGATACTTTCCTGGAGAGATATGAAAGATTCGCCCAAAGTCAGAACTGGGACAAAGGCGACTGGTCAGTCTGTCTCAGCCCACTTCTAAAAGGAAAAGGCCAACAAGTATACGCAGGTATGACGTCAGAAGATGCCATGGATTATGACAAATTAAAAGCAGCTTTACTGAAACGATATGAACTTACTGAAGAAAGTTTTCATCAGAAGTTCAGAGGAGTCAAACCCGACACTGGAGAAACTGTATTTCAGTTTTTGACACGTCTGCGGTGATATTTCACCAGATGGACTGGCATGGCCATGTGTGAAAATACTTTTGAGGGAGTGGCAGACCTATTAGTACGTGAACAGTTTATGATCACGTGTTCAACTAACATGTTACTGTAGACAAGATGATCAAGCTGAAACCAGTAATGGCTGACCAGAAGCAGGAGTTTACCAAAGGTGAGAGGTGGTTAATAGCCAGAAGGAAAAAATAGATGTTATGTTTGTTATAAAATGGGGTACATTGCAAAGGAGTGCAAGTCCATTACCAGCAAACAACAGTAGAAACCTCAACATAAAGCAGCTGGAGCCGTTTACAAAGACAGTGCTTGTAAGAAACAAGAAAAGAATGACTGGCACTATGGATGCTGCTGCCCGAGGAAAGATAATCAAGACTACTTGTCAAATTCAATACAAGAAAACGTGATCGATCAGTGCACGACTAATGGTCGGCTCAAGTTAGCAAACGGATCAACAGTACCAATAGTGATGGGAGCATAAGATAAATATCAACAAATCATAATATGCCAATATGTGAAGGCTATGTTGGGGACAAGAAAGTGAAGGTTCTACGAGACACTGGGTGCAGTAGTGCAGCAGTGAGAACCAGTCTAGTATCCAATGATTAGATGACAGACAAGGTACGCTGTGTGTGTACTAATTGATGGGACAGTGAGAAAGTTTCCCGTAGCAAAAATAAAGGTGGACACTCCATATTATGTAGGAGACCTTGAAGCCATGTATCAAGGAACCAATACACGATTTGGTGATAAGAAACATAGCAGGTAGTAAAAACTATGAGGAACTAGACAGAAAGAATATTGATGAAGCATCTGCTGTCACCAGAACTCAAGAAAAGAAGAGCAAACAAGACATCATGCCTCTGCAAGTGTCAAAAGACGACATCCCGAATTTAGATTTGCAGGAACTGAAGGAAGCACAGAAGAAAGACCATTCACTGCAGAAACTTTGGGACAATGCCCGGGAGAAAGTCGAGCACAAAACAAAGGGGAAAGATACTTATAGAATAGAGGACCGGAAGAGAGTTCTATACCAAATATATCAAAACAGTTATACTGGGGAAGTTAAACAGATCATAGTACCAACAGAATACCAGACTCAAGTGATGAAGTTGGCTCATGAATCAGTTGTGGGAGGACACCTAGGAACAAAGAAAACAGCAGACAGAATCAACAATAACTTCCATTGGCCGGGAGTCATCAGAGATTTGAATAGATGCTACAGGTCATGTGACATCCACCAAAGGACAATATCTAGAGGGAAGGTAGCCAAAGTGCCATTGGAGGAGACGCCTCTCATAGAAGAGCCGTTCAGCAGAATAATTGTGGACTTGATTGGGCCATTAGCGCCTGTGTTTGACAAGGGCAACCAGTATGTGCTGACAGTAGTCGACTATGCAACATGTTATCCAGAAGCAATAGCAGTGGTGAAGATAGAGACAGAGAGAGTAGCAGAAGCCCTTCTGGAGATATTTTGCAGAGTTGGCTTTCCGAAATATTATTGAGTTTAGATATTATTGATAAATTTATTTTTGTGAGTGAATATTTTATTATTGTTTAGTTTTGTTATAATAAGAGATAAAAGCAGACGTTTGTAGCAAGTTGTGTTTATAAGTCATTCATGTTGAGACTATCGAACGTCGCATGCAATACATTGACGTCGAGAATATAGAGATTTCTAGAAGGCGGACAGACTATTAAGTGATAAACATATAAATGGTGTGAGACGAATGGAAACAGCAGACAGACAATAGCTGAAGAGAGTGAAGCTACGAGCAAGGAAAAGTTTGGCGTTGCCATATCTAATTTAGGGATATGGCTACTCTGAACTATATAGTATTTGTTTTGTAGAGCAAAGCCACATTGTGCTATCTGTTGCGTCTATGGCAGGGAATCGAGCGCCAAATTTTAGGGTTGTAAGTTCACAAACTTACCGCTGCCCCATCGGGGTACACCATATACAGTCCGACATACTAACCATTAAATTAACGCCCGGCCGGAAGCTGTATTACAAATATATGGACATTTTATGAAAAACATAATTGCATGTAATAGGTCTTTGACATGTTTAGAGTCTATGTGATGGTGTAAAAGATACTAAGTAAAGTTAAATAAGAAACGTTGGATAATAATTATGTTTTAAAGATATGTGGATGCTGTAAATTAGACATGTTTATCTGTTTCGGAAATTAGAGCAGAGCAAACGCGAGCTACCTATTCTAAGCGTCCCTAATTTTATGCTGATAGAGTATAAGGAAGAGGCTAGTCAACGGCACCCACCGCCAACACTTGGTTAATTAACGGCTGTCAAACTACAAGAAATTTAATTTGTGTGAATACGACCGTCAAGACTTGTTTAGTGGCTGTCAAACTACAAGAAATTCATTTGGTGTGACTACGACCGCCAACACTTGGTTAATGACTGTCAAACTACAAGAAATTCATTTGGTGTGACTACAACCGCCAACACTTGGTTAATGACTGTCAAACTACAAGAAATTCATTTGGTGTGACTACAACCGCCAACACTTGGTTAATGACTGTCAAACTA